>NC_091743.1:86911457-86971457 GCF_043380555.1 Nothobranchius furzeri
GGGAACGTCATGAGGGAACAGAGTTCTGCTGTCCAACCAGAAGTTCACTGACAGATCCCAAACAGCTGCTGGTATAGATGGAGGTCAGAAGTTTGCACTCCATCCAAACCTCTCCCTCTTCTATCAGGAGTGTTTACAACATCCTGAACAAGTTTTGACTGCTTGATAAAGCAAGACCAATCAGGGGCCTATCTTCCTCTTCGATTACAGCATGCTCACCTCTACATGCAGGGGCGTTTCCATCCACGTTGTAGAACAATCTACCAGGTTACTGATAATGAAGACCCTGGACCTTGGTTTGGTGGCCTGTCTCAGATACGTCACATGATGATGGACCTGGTCCTTCTAGATTTAGAGGCGGTTGGTGACCTCATAAAGAGGAGCAGTAAGGTATAGTTTTACTTCACGTAGCGCCGTTATCCATGCAAGAGCCGAGCAGTGCCCAATTATCTATCAAATGCAACAGAGAGCGCTCGTTGGTGATTGGTCCTTGGTGAACGGACATTCCACCAACGGTGACTTCTTTGTACCAAAGACCAGACAGAATGTCCAGAATGCTGCAGCCAGATTTCTTTCCAACGCAAATAAACGCTGTCACATCACTCCCATTCTGACTGACCTACACTGGATTCCTGTGCAAGTTCGAATACAACACAAAGTTCTAACTTTTACCTACAAAGTCCTGAATGGTCTAGCCCCCTTATACTTGTCAGAGCTGCTCACCCCCTACATCCCCCTCCCCGGTCACTAAGGTCTGCTGACCATCTACTGCTCAAAGTCCCTACAATAGAATATAAAGCTCGTGGGGAGCGTGCGTTCGCCTTTGCTGCTCCCAGACTCTGGAAGGCACTCCCTCTGGTGGTACGCCAGGCTTCTTCACTGGCACAGTTTAAATCCAGCCTGAAGACACATTTCATTAATTTAGCTTTTGGTCAATGATCGGTCTTTTATGCTGTGCCTCTCTTCTGTTTTTACTGACTTCTGTTTTTATTGGCTGTTTTAACTTTTGTTTTGATTTGAGGTGTTTCTATTTTATGACGGTTTTAATCTGTGTTTAATGTGTATGTATGTGAATTTGAATGGCTTTTTAGGTTTGACTCTGTTCAGTGCTTTGGTCAGCTGACATGCCGTTTTTAAATGCGTTATAAATAAAATTGGATTGGATTGGAAGACTTTTGTCCTCTAGATTAAAGCTGTTCCAGCTCAGTGAGCACTCGGTTTGTCAGCCGTTACTCCTCGAGTCGACTGGTGTTTACAAGATTTTTTTCCCCCAAACTTTAACTAAATAGGGACAATAACAAATCCCAATATGGACACCAGCTTCTAATCTTACAATATGAAGTCAAACCTTCAAGATATTTGTTTTTACAAGCTGCAGTAAATAAAGCGTCGTCGACCACCAGACCCGCCTGAAGAGGTCAACGACCCCTGCTACACTAAAGATTGGTTTATGCTTGACGCATTTACTTTCCGCTTGGTGATGCGGCTCGCGGCTGGAACGCGCTTCACAACTTGCAGCGTTTACGGTTCATGCGGCTCGTCTCTGCGGTGAGCCAATATTCTCCCAAACTGTAGGGGGCAGCATGGAGCTCTACGGCATGCATCCAACACTACACCATAGTAGAAGTAAAAATTACTGTTGTTTACAACATGGCATTCCAGCATTTTTAACAGCGTCCTCATCTTTTCCGACAGTGCGAGCTATTTCTCTCCAAGAATTATTAACAACATGTTGATCACGGTGATCTCTGAGAGCTGAATCATACAAATGTCTGTATTTACGATTCTCTGCCGTACTAGTTAAAGTTAAAAGTCCAATTAGTTGTCACACACACAGGTGTGTGTGCGAAATTTGTTCTCCGCATTTGGCCCATCCCCTGGGGGAGCGGTGAGCTGCAGACACAGCCGCGCTCGGGAACTATTTGGTGGTTTAACCCCCCAATCCAACCCCTTAATGCTGAGTGTCAAGCAGGGAGGCATTGGGTCCCATTTTTTCAAAGTCTTTGGTATGACCCGACCAGGAATCGAACCCCTGATCTCCCAGTCTCAGGGCGGACACTCTACCACTAGGTCACTGAGAAAGGTAGTTTTCGCCAGTCCGCCATGTTTTCCCGCGTCCGACCGTCCGCGTGGTTAGAAAATTTCCTAAGTGCGCGGTGCGGAAAGTTTGGGCCATGCGGAGGCGCGGGGTTGTTAAAATAACTCAATTTGCCGCACGGAGCCGTGCGAACCTGGCGGACGCGTCAAGCATAAACCAACCTTGACACACCACCGAGGAAGTATGAAGGGAATGTCAGTATGAGTGTGAGTGAAAACCTGCTGATGGAGAAGTGGAGACTGGGCTTAAGAATGAACCCTAGTCAGTTATGGCTGCTCATACGGAGCCAGGTTGTTGGAGTTTTCCTCTCCACGGTCGCTACATGCTTGCCTGGTATGGGGAGTGCTGTAGTCACTGACACAACAAAGTGAATGGTGCAAGTCAGTGACTCAACACGACCTGCTGGGTTTCCTTAAATGGAAAACAACTGGAATAATGAACCGAACTCTTGTAAGAAGCTTGAGACGACTCTTTGTGACGTTGTGTGGCGAGGCGTCCTTCCAGTGTTGTGGCCCTCGCCTCTGGAACGAGCTGCCAGAGGACCTCAGGGCCGCAGAGAACGTTCATGTTTTTAAGTCCAGGCTCAAGACCCGTCTTTTTAGGTTAGCTTTTATCTAAATATTTACTATTTCTCGTTTTACATGATTATATTTTATTGCTTGCTTTGCATGTTTTTTTAATTATATTTTAGCATTGTTTTCATTATTTAATATTATTTTATTGTCTATGATTTTATTTATAACTTATTTTCTAACTTTTGTCCCTTATATTAGCTCTTTTATTGTATTTTTACTCATTTTAATCCAGTGTTTCCTCTGTAGGGGCCCTCTGCCCCGGGAGCGGTGGTCGACTGTTGCTTCCTGGGTGCTCTACAGGTGGGGTTTAAGTGGAGGTGGGGGTCTATGCTCCCCCTCCACTGAGCGCCCTGACTTAGTGTGGAAGACCTGATGCTGCCGGGGCAGACGGCTCCTCTGATGGCGTTTCCTTGCCTTACCTTACTTGGCTCATCTGGACTCAGCCAAATATAATTTTTACTTGTGTGTGTATGGGTTTGCATATGTCTTGTTAATGTTTTTAACCTGTTATGTTAATCTGGGGTCATTTTGTAAAGCACCTTGTTTGAAAAGCGCTGTATAAATAAATCTGATTGATTGTGTTGTACAAAGACTGAATATAAGACTGAACGGTGCCCTGCTGCATCTCCAGATGTTTCTGCTCACACTAGAAGTCAACACATGAACTCGATTTTTGCTCCAAAACCAAACCTTTCGCGGTGAAACTGATTTCACGGCAGCTGGACCCAAAACTCAAGGCGATTAAACACACACCATTGGCTTTTATCAGTTCTTTATCAGTTCCCTGTTGCGGATTAAAAAAAAATACGACGAGCAACCTAGCATGCTCTGTCTCAACAGTGCATGGTCTTCCCGGTCTCCTCCAGTGATCAGAGCTAGTCCTAACCTGGGCATTCTCAAAACTAAAGGCCACCTACTTGGAAAACAACACAAACAAAATAAGGCAACAAAGAGCTAGCAAGAAAGAAGCTGTCAATAGATCAGAGTGGACAATGTTACACAGTAACTATCCTAAATCAATCACGTCCAAGGATTCAGTCATCGCCACCTTCTTCCATACTTTGGCTTCTACACGAGTCAATGAGACGTCACATCAGCGAGCAACAGGTCATCAGGTCAAACTAAACAACCAAACGTCAAATCTACCAAACAGGAAATCTCTAGGAACATTTTAAATTAAAAGACAAAGACGCCCACGCCGGATCCGATATGTGATGCTCTACTTCCCGTTGTCTGTCCATCATGTTGCTCAGGACCACGAGGATGTGGGCTGAGATGGTCAGAACACCAGAACCAAGTCTTGCTGGTTTTCACAGTATGTCCTCCAGTCTCCTCTAGGACAGTCGGCAGGTCTACAGGGACTTGCGCTGGCGCTTCATGAAGGACATGGAGTAGTCCCCTGCTGGTGTGCTCTTCTGCCTCTTCATCTGGACCTGGGACTGTGCTGTAAGCTGCAGCTTGATAGCGCTGGAGTTCACCTTGGCTGCACACAGCAGCTCCTTCATTCCTTTCATCTTCTCGCTCTGAAAGATGACCACAGGGCCGGCCGGACAGGGCGAGGCTTGCTGCTGGGACGAGGGGGACGAGACAGAGTCTTGGCTAGGGGACTTGGCTGGCCCTTCGGTTTCTGGAGCCCTCAGGTTCTGGGAAGAGCGGCGCCGGACCACTCCGTCTCCCACTTTCTTGGGCTGGGCTGCAGCAGGAGGCAGAGTGGACGGCGAGGTGGGGGCAGCAGGAGAAGAGCTCTGATCTTCCAGCCTGGACTCTCTCCTCGGACCACGTCTGCGGCCCTCCCGGGGGTCCTCGCTGGACTGGTCATCATCATCCTGGCACTCGGGCTCTTTGGTGATGATGGACACCTTCTGACGTACCTTTAAAATCAGCACACCACACCTTCAGACACGGAGCTCCAACGCTTTCAGATCAAAGGCAGACCTGCTCTGAGGTCCTCACCTGAGCATCGAAGCGGCTGAGAGACTGGACCAGGTAGGTGGCCCAGCCCACATGAAGGACTGGAGTGGGACTTCCCTCCTCCCACTTACAGATGCCGTCGTAAAACCGTAGCAGGTGTGCAAAGCATTCTGGGTCGTGCAGCGCTGACAGAGCTGCTCCCTGCCTGGTGGGCTCCTGAAAGACAAAACCAGAGATGTTCAGATCATCTCGGCGAACCACTCGTCCTTCTGTGTTGTGTTTCCACGTGTGGAGCTGTAACAGGACGCTGGCTGCTGTGCGACCTCTGACCTCAGACACATCACCCTGCACCTCTCCGGTCTGAAGGGTCTACGTTCCATTTCAGTGAGGATAGTGAGATGACCAGGAGCCGGAGAAGAGCTACAACCAGAGCCGTGTGGCGTCGTGTTCCCACTGTGGACACCACCACCAGGCACTAACGCTTCACAACCAGCCCGGCTACTTCCTGTCAGCTCCAGCTCCACCCTGAGACTGGACAGGCTCACCATGTCGGCTCCCTCTCCGCCCTCTCCTTCCTCCCCAGGGCTGTCGGCAGCAGCCGTCTCCTTCAGCAGAGTGGGGATGACGTCATTGGCAACGTCAAAAAACTCCTTGTAGATCTCCTCATCCTCACGGAAGTAGTTATACCTGCAGGAGCAGGAGAGAGGAGGTGCTTTAACGGAACGCTCAGGAGGCAGGAAGAGACATCAGGGACGGCTTATAGAGGTGTAGAGCGGAGGCCATCATTATCAGAGCACACACACACACACACACACACACACACACACACACACACACACACACACACACACACACACACACACACTTCCCGTTATTGTGTGCAGAGCGGGCTGAAACTAAAGAACAATGGAGAAGCAGGAAAGGGAAGCTGGTAGGGAATGTGTGTGTTGGTATTTATAGCTCCTGCTCATGAAGAGTGTGTTTGGAGGTGAGCAGGGAAACATCTCCCGGATGGAGCGGAGCAGCGCTCCAGGAAAGACATGACTGGAATTCTTCTGGATCAAAACCCCCTGGTGGGACAGGCTCAGACAGCGACTCCACCACGCCTGCAGCTGCAGATCCCCGTGATGACATCACCGCTGGATGTACAGTAACTAAAAACACCTAGAGACAAGACGGCTGGGCATCTGCTGCCCCCTAGTGTTTACTGTGTCAAACAGCAGCCAAAACAACACAAATCTGCCCACGGGTCTAGTGATCACAGCTATGCGAATCCCTTTAGCTTAGTGGAGACAGGATGGGGTCTGAACAAACCCCAGACACGCTTCTGTTATCATTTAAAGTGATGACAACTCAAACGGCTTCAACGTGAGCTGTAACATCCTGTTACTGGACCAGAATGGCGTTTCTGAGCTCAGCTCAGGGACGCCGACGTGCTTTTATTTCCCGCTCAGCTAAACATGTGGGCGGCGACCTCTCGTGGCGTGAACTCACTCCTGCATGACCTGAGCGGCGTCGGCCCAGGCCTTCAGGGCCTCCTGCACGTTCCTGTGCCTGTAGTGGAACCCCGCCAGGTACATGTAGGGATAGATGTGCTCGTTGTTGTAGTACTTCTGAGCAGAGGTCACGGCCTGAGGAAGGGAGAGAAACATTTACGCCAGTCACACCGGGAAACCAGAGCGTTCCTCCTGGCATCTTGACCTGCTCTGACTTTAAAACAAACACCGGATCGCGGCCTTCAGAAACAGAAAGAGCCTGCATGCGCGGCAGACTCTCACATATATGCGGAATAAGAAGAACTTCAGTTAACTGCCCTGTTTGAGTTTGTTTGCAGCTTAAATCCAAATCTAAATGTGTATTTACCAAACCGCACATTCCTGTTTTAGACGTGGAACCCTTTTCATTCGGTCTACCTTCATGTGGATCTGCAGCGGGGTCTCCTTCCCCGGGATGGGATCCTGATCCTCCAGGTCTGACAGCGTCCCCATGGCCATGGGATACCTGGTGGAAGAGACAGGACACGTGTCACCTTGCGAGCCGGTAGCGTTGCCTCTGCTGAGGTCCGGAGTTTCACACGAGACTCCTCTCCGCTGTAATGTAGAAAATCCTCGTACCTGTCCAGGTCGCCTCGCTCGTACAGCAACCAGAGCAGCTTCTGTCGTGGCAGGAAGACGAACAGAGACGAGTGAATGGAGGCAGTCACAAAACAAGGGCTGTCCATCCTCAGCCAGTTTAGATGAAGATCAGACACTAGCCACGTTTACATGCGCATATTTAATCGGACTGAATGCCCAATCAGATCGAAAATTCTGCATGTAAACATGTCAATCGGAATATTCTGATCCGATTCGGCCCGATCGGATTGAAATTTCAATCCGATTGAGAGAGGTGGTTTATTCCGTTCTTCATTCCGATGCATGGGTTAGGTTCCTTTATCATGCATCCTTTAAAAATCCGTTCACCCTTTGAGCCTCGTCACAAAGGCCGTGAGTGCTCACCTGCTGCAGCTGCAGGAGCTCAGAGCTGTCCGTGTGGAGGTCCAGTGAAGGGTTGATGGCACAAACCATGAAGGCTACCTCCATGTTTCTGTCACACTTCATGTATGAGCCCTTCAGATAGAGCCAGCTCTGGAGAACACACACACACACACAAAATGAGTCTCTTCTAGAACCACCAGGTAAACACGGCGGTCGGACGAGTGTAACGGCGTTAAAGAGCAAGTCACCCCCAAATCCATTTCTTTTTGGCTGATTAGCTAAATAAACGAGTGTCTGACCATGCTGTAGACACATGCAGTCATTTGGCACTTAAGTGCATCTTAGTTAAAATTTAAATATTCTGCCTAAAACTGTCATTGTTGCACAGTTGTCGGGTAAAAACTCTGCACTGCATTTAAATTTAATCTGCCATTGCTATACGCTAAGAAGTACACTATGATGTCAGCTGGTACATTATGAGGTCACAATGTCGTGTGTGTGTATCTGTTAGTGGCTCCGCCCTTTCAGTCTGCCAGGCAACAGCATTTTTTGCATTTTTCAAACAGGAAGTGGGAGTGGAGTAAGACTCTGGCAGGGGGTGACTTGCTCTTTAAATGTTGACTAGCTCCACTCGTCTGTTGCTGATTAACACAAACACGAAGCAGACTTTCTGTGAACGATTCAAAGTGTTTCGTGATGAGGCCGACCTTCTCGCTGACTCCAACAGAGACGGTTTGTCCCCTCCGGTCTTCATTACCCTTCCCATGCCAGGTCACCTCTGCAGTCTCCTCGCCATTTTTGCCAAAGATGACCCAAGCGTGGTCCTCTGACAGCGCCAGGTGAACATCCTTCAGACCCAACACCTGGCAGGCCGCCACCACAGCAAAAGCCACTCCAGAGCTGTCCAGTTTGGTCCCTGTTCAGATTTAATCCCCGGTTACTTTCAGGGTGAGCTCCGAGATTAAACAAAGACGCTTCAGGTTTTATCAGGTAACCAGTAGACACCTAGATACGTGTGACCTGGTTTAGAGGATGGACTCGTGGATGATTACTTTCAATATAAATTTCACCCCAAAGGCCTTTTGAAATACACAGTAGTTAAATACTCAGCTCTGACATCCTTTTTGTGAGGTTTCCCACAGAACACAATATTTATGATGGTTAAAAAACCCAAAATGTTCCTTCTAATCAGTTTCGACAGCGTGGATGACAACACCTCGCTGAGGACCTGACACGTACCTGTGATGAGGCTGAAGAGGGACTGGATGTGCGCCCGGTCCTTAAAGTAGGAACGACTGAGGCTGTTCCAGATGACGTCAGACACTTTCTTCACCAGCTCTCTGCTGGACCCCGCAGATGTCCTCCGGTACTGGGACAGGTCCACTGCCCCACGGATCTGGGCCGTGAAGCGCTCATACAGTGCAGATATCATGCCCAGCTCCACTGTGGGGAAGCAGGAGCTGGGACAGTCTGGTTCCAGGGGTTCAAACCGGACCCCCGGAACGTTTATTGGAATGACTCTGTTCACAGCTAGAAAATGCTCAACAAAACCCAAAACCAGCGAGAGAAGAGCCAAGTCAGGCTCAGACTTGCGGAGCTCGGCGGTGAACAGCCGAACCACTCCATCGATCCCCCTCAAGGGGAAGTATTTCTTCTGTGCCGTGTGCAAACCCATGACGCCTTCTGCCAGTCACAACTCAGATGTACGGCTGTCTCCTCTCCTGCAGCAGAAACGGGGTCACAATCAGGTCACACGTCATATCCATCCAACCCTGCACCAAAAGAGTACCCTATAATGGTTGGCTACCACTAAACAGGCCTGGGTCTTTTCTAAAAGACCTTTAACATGAACTGAAGATAAAAGCCAGTTTAGAGCTTTAGCTTCACTTTAAAGATAAAATGATATGAAGGAAACGAGATCGGAAGTGTACATCCAGATGCATGGAGCTATTGGAAAAGCCTATATTTCCATAAATGTGTCTGTGGCTCCTCCAGTTCCATAACATCATTTGTGATCGTAATAGTGAAACAACTAAAAACATTCTATAGATACATTTAACTAACATTTGTCGTTGGTATGGTCTTAAAAATGTTCACGCTACAAACTCCAGGTGATGCTGAGACGCTCAAGTCTCTGCACAGCCTGGTCGTATGTAGGCGTTAATAAAGAAAATAACATAATAATAATAATAATAATAATATGTATTTATTTTTGTTTTCCAGACTGAATCTTTCTGCTCCAGCTAAACTACAACCACATCACCGGCACCGAGCCGAACCGGTTCACCGGGTCCCGTTAGCTGAGGACGGGGAACGGGTGGGCGGGGCACACACACACATTCATACACTCAGCGCCAAGCTAAAGATGATCGCTCCGGAAGGTTCGCAACAGCATTAAACGAGTCACCGACTAACCGGGACGTGGGTTTTCATACAAATATGTTCTACATATTTCAGCACAGGCCAAATACTTCGTTACGTGAACTTATCTGTTACACTGAACAGTTGATATGAGCTAACAGGCTAACTCTGACGTTTTTGTCCACACGCTCATTACATTTAAATCTGAATCAATCCACTATTGTCGCGATATGAAGCGTGAATATAATCCTAACCAAAAACCCGCAGATCCGACCAAGCTTGTAGGTTGAATAAAGGCTGCGCAGCAGCTTATCGACAAGCTAATACGCTATCGAGCTACTAGTTGGCTAAACTTACCCCTTTTAGATGTCGAATATACCCCAAATGTTCGTAAAATACAACACCGCGATCTCCTGTTATAATATCTTACTCTAAGATATTAACTTTTATTAAATGTACCAGCATATACCACATTTACTTACCAGTTTTCCTAGCCCCAGCCACATGTTTTTTGTTTGTGTACCTTCTTTACCGCGCAGTTCTGTCTGCCCGAAAGTCACTTGGTGCGTGTTGCCGCTATCAACGTTGCGTAAACTGCGCAGATCTCATAACAAGAAGTGGGAGGCATCGTTTGCTACTGGACGAAGAATCGTCCTATCTGTGTCTTATGTAGATCTTGCCTACATAATTCACAGGGTCCCCCGAGCATTCTGGGAAATGTAGTTTAAATTATGTAACTCATTAAAGTCTACGCTAGGTGGCAGTACGGGCCTGTGGAGCCCTCAATGTTCCACTAAAAGGTAAGCGTTACATAATAGAAAACAGATTATATTAAAACAAGGACGACTTTTAGGTGTTTTCTACTTCACAGCGACTTTGAAGATACTGTTGTTTTATTTAAAACAGTGTTGTCAATGTGGCTAAAACTAACTCACAAATATGTCCAATTTATTATTGAATAATTTTTTATAATTATGAAGAAAAAAACGGATTGTAGCTTCCTTTGGTCAAGAATACAGCAGCCAGGCTGTGATCAAACATGTTCTCAAGTGAAATCATCCATCTGAGAACCTTGTTCAAGAATATTCTTCATGCTGCATTCCATTGCTGTCGAATATTTTAACTTCACAACGCCGCTGACAAATCTTTAAATAGATGTATGCTTTTTTATTTGTAAATTTTAAAAGGTACCAATCATGGGAGACAAACCTGAATTTAGATTGCCATTATGATACGCTGAAGATTTTGTGTCTCTGTACTTGAAAGTAGAGTTGAACTCAAACGTATTTTTGGAAGTGGAACATAACATGGAGGCGCTTACGCGAGGGACCTGAATGCACCACTCACCCCTCCTCCTTAACCCGCCTCTGCTTTGGTCTCGCGCTGCTCTTTAGCTCAGAGCTACGACGTTGCGTTTAGGTGCAGAGCAGAGACCCGTTCTTAGGGAATTTTTTAAAGTAAAGTCAGACACTGAGGAGGTCTAAACGCTGATCGAACAGTTACCCGTTTCAGACATTTATCACCATTTTGTTGAATCTTCAATAAAATGGATTCAATGACTCAGTCCGCCCAGATATCATCGTCGCAAGGTTTTGCCGATGGACAGAATTCTGCTGCCAAAGAATCGAAGCTATCCGGTAAGACTTAGCTTATGGATCATTTAGCTAGCTTCGGTTTAATTTTCTGGGTAGTGTGTGGCGCTCTTTTGAAACCACGCGTTTATTTACAGATGCGTATACAAACATTTATGCCATGGTGGTAACGCTGACTTGATATTTGTTTCTGTTTGGGGTTGTGCTTGCTAGCATGAGAAACACCTGTGGTAGGGACGGGACCAGGACACAAGACTCCTGCCCACCTCCCTCGTTTTTTACTCATTTTTTAGGTTTGCTCACGAGCAACGACTCACATAGTGATGTTTTGGAGAGAAGATAAGATTAAAAGGTTAGAAAGGATAAAGGGTTATAGCCTGAAACGGAATTGCCCTCACCAGGCCTTTAAGTTGGAAACAAAAGGAGACCTTCTGTAACAAAACATGGCTGTTGTTGCCATCCTTGTCGGTCAAATATGAATGTATAACCCAACAGCTGATAGTGTAGTCTAGCTAAATTAATCCGATTGTCGACAAGCTGGAGTTATTCTGATTAGTCGGTGGTAAACGTCGCGATGCACTGCACTGCAGATTCATTGTTACTGAGCTGCCAGTGAAGGGAGGACCCGCTTTTAGGCACAATGCCACTTTTATTGACGTCTAGATGATAACACATCTATGAGGTTCAGTGCGCCCTTTCACTGTGAGTTTTGATTTGTAGAAGGCCCTGGTAGTGTCCTTTTGACGCCGCTCATCGCCCCAGAACGACGGCGGAGGAGCAGCGTTTTCTCCGGGTCTGTTGTGTTAGTGGGGGTGACGGACGGCTTCGCTTCGCCATCGCAGCTTGAATCCATAAGCTGGGATTTCTGATTTGAGCTCCGTGGCTTAGTCGCCTCAACACGAGAGCCTTTTAAAAAATCCTTCCAAACTTTGCTCTGTTTATCAGAAGGGACGTGAGCCTGAGACAACCGTGAAGCTGCAGTGATGGGAGGCAGCTTGGCTAGGGAAGGGTGTGGCATGTGATGCTTCATGGTTTCAGCTCTGTACCCTCAGAACAACACGTCTAATTATGTCTGAGGAAAACTGCAGGAAATCTACGAGATGGACAAGTTACAGATACTTCCCCTGTTAAAGATTTTTAAATCACAAACTATAGTGCACAAAAACAATTCAATTCAAGTTCAAGTTTATTTATATAGCACCAAATCACGACAAGTGTCGTCTCAAGGCACTTCACATAGTAAACATTCCAATACAGGCCAATTCATTAAGCCAATCAGAAAAAAAGTTTCCAAATTGCATCGAGTCTTTTACAGCAATCCCCATACTAAGCAAGCATGCAGCGACAGTGGAGAGGAAAATTCCCTTTTAACAGGAAGAAACCTCCAGAGGATCCTGGCTCAGTATAAGCAGCCATCCACCACGACTCACTGGGGATGGAGAAGACAGCGCACGCACGCACGCATGCACGCACGCACACACACACACACACACACACACACACACACACACGTGTTTCCATGGTTACATTGTGATTTCTTAGTAATATTCTATTTGGTGAGAGATAAACTTTATTGTATTTATCCTAGTGGATCTATAATTAAACTGGTAAACTAGTAGTAGCACATCCAACGTCAAATTCTAACATGAGTATAGAACCTACATCTCTGGCAGGTGAATACTTAGGAAATCACAGTAAAGCTGAGGCAGGTATTGGCATGAACACAAACGCCCCTCATTAAGACAAATTGGGAACAGAGGGGGTTTGTTGCATAAATGGGATTGGTGTTAGGGCCACATCCAATCGGTCAGCTTTGAACGGATACTGAAAACTGAGTTTTTTTATTATTAGTGCTTGTTTCTGATCATATGTTGTAGTTGGATGAGATCTTGACTAGATTCATCATCTAGTCCAGCTAATGGATGGTCTAGCCCTCACATTTCTAGCTACCTTCTCCTGTTGGGTCCATTTCTTTGCCAAGCACACTGATGAGTGAGTGTGGTCACAAAGGAAGTGACACACTTAGAAATGTGGGCCACATTTTTTGAACCATTACATCAGATTTCCAGGCTGATTGAAATTGGTGTACTGTAGTGATACATGTAGTTTTACTATCAGAAACAAGTCTTCTTTGGAGTATTTTGAATACTTTACTCTTGTAGGGTTCAAGCTCGCTCACTGCGGTTCAGTGCTCCACACTGATGCTTGCAGTTCTTCACTGGCATGCTCAAATATTAGCACAGCTTACATTTACACAACTAGAAGTAATTCAGATTCAGACGCGCTTTAATAACCCCAGAGGGGAAATAATTTGGTTATAGCATTCCAAACGTATACAAGAAAAAACAAAAAGACGATAAAAGTAAAAATGTAACAAGAACAATAAATAAAGAAGGTGTGAGAAATATTGATAGACCCAACAGTCATAGTATGGAAATCAGTGTACAGAGTAGTCCACCATACATCGTCAAAGAAGAAACAAAGGCATCCTTTTTCTAAATAAATTACCTAAAGGTGCTGTATGTGAGTATAGTGAGAAAATCCCAAAAGAGTAATGTTTCAGTCAGGTTTGACCTTTGACAGAGTGCTGTGATTGGCCCTACCTAAAATAGTTTGGGTTGAGGCTACAATGGAGCATGCCTAGACCGACTTGCAGAGCAAAATCCTTTGGCTGTGCTTTGGTTTGTCTTGATTTCTAGACTAGGGTAGCACATGTCCCAATAGGAAGTTCATCAATAGATGAAACCATATGTTAGGTTCTCCACTCAATTATATCAGAGAAGGAGAAACAGCCGGTGTCTGTACAGGATCTGCTCGGGTGCAAGATCGGCTCGGGGTCCTTCGACTGCCGATGACGTCAGAGTAGTTGATTGGCTGAACATGAACCTTACGGAAGTAACGTAATCACGTTACTTTGGTCCAGGCAAATTTTTCTGTTGGAAAGATGGACAACTTTTACAAAGAAAGCCATCATTACCTCTTTGAAAATACAGTTTTAGCATAGAGCTAGACTAGGGTAGCACATGTCCAAATAGGAAGTTCATCAATAGATGAAACAATATGCCCCCCCTCCCCACCCCAATCAACACTCGTGCACCAGGGTCAGAAATACAAGCACACCTGGTGTAGCAGAGGTTCTACTCTGGAGAAATCTAACTTTAGTTGTCTCTGGTAGCACAAACATTTTTGCCACCATAACTAATTTTGGCAATTAAAAAAAAAATGTATTTAGCTACAAACAGATTATAGTGTCAATCTAAAACGGCTAAAATATTAAAGTCTAACAGGAAGTGATGCTGTGAAAACTTAATGAAATGAGTAATGCTGACATGCCGTTTTGTGAATAAATCCTTTTCAGGGATTCAAAGCGGAGTTACGGCGTTCCCTGGACATCTCCTGAGGTGGTTGTTTCACTCAGACACAGGAAGATAAGTCGGTGTAAAAATGTTCATCAGCCGGGGGAGTGTATCTGATTAAAAATATGGAGTCAAACATTGTTTTTGCAAAGTTAAACACTAAGCATCATTCATTTCCATGACCTCTGGTTGACCTAACCGGACGTTACATTAGTGCAGTTTAATGTCAGTCTCCTGTATTTAAGCATGTGAAACATGCACGTGCATGTTTATCGGTGTTGAATGTTTAATTGGCGTGCGTAAGAACTCGAGACGTCTTATTTCCTCTTTTAGCTGCACATGTAAACCTAGATGGGGCTGGGAGCTTGGCTGGGATGAAAAAGTGAAGGTGTGGTTTTTAGAAAATCAACAAAACTATGAATCGGTGTGAAGGAATGCTGCGCCGTGAGGCCACGCCAAGCCCGACCGGCCTAGCCTGTGCTGTGTGTGACTTTTCACACGGCTGGATATTTCTCTTACCTTTAAAAACGTGTTTCTGCAGGTTTCAATGCTCCTCTTTACCTCCATGGCTAGAGGAGGCAATTCTGATGAGCTAATATTTTATTGTTAATGCCATGTGTGAAATTTCATTATATTGATTAAAAAAAACAAATGAGCTGACACTCTCATATTATGCTACTCGACTTATAGCTTTTAAAGTTTCATTCCATAGTTTTAATGGTTTTTCTGCAGCATCAGATTGAGGGATACTGCTTGGTAAAGAGATGGTAAATGTTCATTAAATCATTTCCAGTGCAGCTTAAACGCCATGTCGATGATTATAAGGAATTAATGTGGTGTCACTAACACTGATAAGAAATCGTTAAAAACGTAAATATTGCATAACCCATTTTTAAAAGAGCTGACAGACATTTCCATCAAAAGTTTTGTTAATGCGAAGACTCGGGATGACATTCACTGGTGAACAGACTTGAGCAGGTGGGGTTTGCCCAGAGGAGGAAACGGGCATAGTTGAAATAAGCTAGATAACCAGAAAAGTCCTGCTCTGAACCACAACGTGTCGCACGCAGAACAGCAGCTATTCAGTCAAAACAGGTTCCTCGCAGGTTAAGAGTTACCCCAAAACTCCACCATCTCCGCTCCGCTCCGGCACGAACTCCGCAGCAAAAATGGTCCCGTTGTAGTCAAATCAGAGCTGTTCCACTACTGCGACCGTGCGGCACAGTGCGCCGCCCGTCGTTCCGCCGTCCGGCAAAAATAGGATCGATTCTATTTTTGCTGGACGCCGGAGCACCTCCGCAGTCAATGGACAGAAACCACAACCGCCCAACAGGAAAGGGAGCAAGCACAACTTCCGTTATTTCACAATACATCGATAAACAAAAAGCGTTTTTTGTTTCATATGCACAGGTTTAACAACTTTTAACAACTGTCGATGGCGGTTGAACTTTAAATGCACAAAAATAAGCCATAAATACAGTTTCTACTATCAAAGTAGTCACACTTTGTTGATCCAAACACTGCTGATCTCTCAACACAAATGATGGGCAGATTAAACAGTTCATGTCGATGCTTCTCCCACACAACGGGTGTTTGGATCTAACTTCCGCGTTTATTGCTCGGACTGTATCGCAAGATCTCGAAAGTCCCGCGCATGCCTGTTTGCGCACCTCAGGTCTCCGCACCGGAGCGGAGCCGTTGTAGAGCGGGTACAGTATAATTTGAGTTCGGAAGCGAGCGGCAGCGGAAAGTGGGGGCAGAGATGGTGGAATTTTGGGGTTAGGGTGTCGTTATGGATAGCAACTTCTAAATAACATCACCCCCCTGCCCATTCCCATCTATGCAGTATTAATCATCTCCGTCTTTCACTGACACTGCGGTTCTAGTTAACGCCCTGGTCACCTCTCGGCTCGATGGCTGTAACGCACTACTTTCTGGCTTACCACAAAAATCACTCCACAAATTACAACTAGTTTAGAAGTCAGCAGCCCTCATAATCTCCAGGACACCGTCTTCACATAATATCACTCTAGTTCTCAAGCAGCTGCATTGGCTTCTGATCCATTTCCTCATTGAATTTAAAATCCTTTAACATTCAAAGCCCTCAACAACCTAACCACCTTGAAATTTTACGTTCCTCTTCAGATCGTCTCCTCACCATTTCACACGCCCACCTGTCCACCTTGGGGCTCGGTGATTCTGGAACAGACTTCCACTGGACGTTCTTATGGCTTCATCTATTCAAATATTCAAATTGCTTCTTAAAACTCGGATGTGCACACCCTTCTTGATCCTTTGTGTTGTTCTACTTGCCCTTCTTCTGAACCCCGTTTGTATGTGCTGCCCTGTTGTCCATGTATAGTGAACTTATCTCTACTTGATTTGCTTTTATCGTTTTTGAGTTTTGTTACTTACGTTTATGTTTTATGTTCAGCAACCTTGAGAGTCTTGAAAGGCGCCTACAAATAAAATGTATTATTAGAAACACATTTTAAAGTGAAATTTCAATGCTGTGACTGTATTCAATTCTAAATGCAGCTGCTATCAATAACGCAGTCGTTAACAGGTTTGAAACATTTAAACAGGCTAAATAGCTCAGAAAGTAGAGTCTCACAATGTTACGATGAGATGTATTTGGTTTGCACAAACTGTTGCAGAGTTCCAGTAATTTTAACGGCTTTTGAAAAGGTTCACGTGAGTTATTACATCAAATAAAGTTAGCTAATCACTCCAGCTCTCACACGATGAACACTTCTACCTTCCTTGAGTCTGGTAAACCTTTGGTTGTTTTATTTGGAGAAAGTATCTTGTTATTTAGCACCTGCTTCAAGTGAGGATTCATCCAGAACGACATTTAAAAGGCCACGAGTCTGTCTGAGACTCAAGCCCAGAACCTCACGACCTCTTCAGCAAGCTCCCTACTAGACATTAGATTAGGCACAAGCTGCAGGTGATCAGCTCAGGTTTACGTAGAGCAGAAGGAATGTGCGATCCATTATGGTCTACATTTTTGAAGCTAAGACTGGGAGGCAGTCTAAGACACACCTGTACATTATTCATGCTGTCATCAGCCCCTTGATATGCCACACCTGTGAGATGGGATGGATTATCTTGGTAAAGGAAAAGTGCTCACTAACACACATGTAGACAGATTTCAGAACAATATTTGAGTCATGGGTGTTTTGTATATGTAGAAAAGGTTTCAGATGTTTGAGTTCAGCTCATGAAAAATGAGAGCAAAAACTAAAGTGTTGCGTTTGTATTTTTGTTCCAGTGTATGTAACATGTTGATGTGGCTGACCAAGGATTGGGCTTTTCTGGTCCACCGCTGAAAAATATCCGTGAGTCCGCCGTTCTCATCTCCGGTCGGGAGCACAATACGAAACCATGAGCCAAGTCCCAGAGCCGCAGGCGTTGACAATGGCGGACTCGAAGATTTTTGACCACGGTGGACCAGCAAAGCCCGATATCCATTATCAGCTTACCTAGTTATGATTTCGTTACTAAGCAGGCTGGAGGTGCCTTCACGTTGGAGTCTATCTACAGAAAGTTTCTTGCTAAAAACGCTGTTAGCTTTGGGTTAGGGCCGCACAATATATCACAAATATATTGTTATCGCGATTAGGGTTGTCACAGTAATCGGTGTAGCGGTAAACCCCGGTAAAAAAAGTTGACAACAATAATAACCGTCTTGTTCTTTTAAAAATATATTATCTCGGTGGATTACCGTGGCTGCGGTGTAGGCGCGGTGACCCTTACCAGCCACCGTATCATCTGCTGAAGTTGCCGGCGGCACATGCGCACTTTGTTGTTTACAACAAAACTTTCTTGAAGCTAAAGCTGAAATAATGGCCAAAGGAGGAGACGGCAGCGCTCAGGACATTTATAATCCCTCAAAGAAGACAAAGTGGGAAGTACGGGCATTTTGTGGATATTTGAAGAATGTCGAGGGACATTTGATAGAAGGCGGCTGTCCTGTTTGCAGCACGTGCAGAAAAAGTGTCTGTGAAAGGCAGCAACGCTTCAAATCTCATGACACATCTGCGTGACCATCACCCACAACTCTACAGTCAACTTAAGGCAAGCTAACGTTAGCGTTTTAGCTAAAATGCGTGATCCGAGGATTTGGGTTGAGGGAGAATGCAACGAGTCGCTATATAAAGCAGCCGCAGCGCCGCTACCTGCATATAAACCGTGTCGCGGACACCCCATGTTGAAATGACGCTATGCATTACGGGGCTCCCAGGGGCAGATAAGAGTTGGTCTCTCTCCGAGAATAATTATGAATTTAACAATGATTACTGCCTGATGACATTTTCCCACATCTGCAAAGCTCACTGGAAGGACACAAACCGAGGATGATATTTACCCAAGTATGGGTAAAAAAGTATCTGATTAGAAGGCTACTTGAGTACCGAGTATCATTTGATCTAATTTTAAATTGATGACATCAAACAGACAGTAAATAAGAAGTTATGGGCAAATATTGGTATTTTAAAGACTAAAGGGAAAATATGTAAACAAATAAACAACATAATTACAAAATAACACATTTTAGGCAAAATTTAGACACAAACTGAGGACAATATTTTGCTGATATACAGGGTTTATGTAGTTGTCTGAAAATGTAGCACGTTTAAAAAAAATACCGCGATAATACCGAAAACCGTGATAATTTTGGTCACAATAACCGTGAGGTTAAATTTCCACACCGTGACAACCCTAATCGCGATATCAGTATGCACAATATGCCTATTGCAAAGAACAGATGAATATCACAATGAATGGTCAGCTCAAATGTTTGCTACACATGACGCATTCTGTCCATCAAAGGAAAGCATGATGTTTTTTTAACAAATCAAATAGAGCTCTTCACCCATTTGGCCAATTGGGTGGGTACTCATAGGTTAGATGCTGCCCCCGACACTTAATTTTGATGGTTAGCAAACACCTGAGTTAGCTTTGTTCTGCGCTTTCTGCTGATTCTGCTTTTCCTGGGATCCACTGATTCCCTTTTGTTGTTCATTTTGCTTTTCCCTTTCCTCACATCTTTTGCTCTTCATAATTTTTATGATTTTTTTTGTCATGTATTTCTTTCTTTTTTGTTATTTTTGTACCCGAGTTAAGTTTTTATTAATCACAAGTAATATCATCGCAATGCTAATCACTGTTATCATCACATATCGCAGGTTTTCCTAATATCATGCAGCCCTAGTTGGCATGTAGCCAGGGTCCGAAATTAAATTTTTTACTCACCGGCCAAGTTGGCCGGTAGATGATGAAAATCTACCGGCCAAGCATATTTTTTACCGGCCAAAATTCTAAATGATTTAGATCTACCTAAATCATGTTATTCTATATTATGATGATTCCAAGCAGAGTGACAAAATAATTAAAACATCAATTAATAAGGAAAACAACTCTTTTGTCATTTTTACTATTTATTTATTTATTTTTAGAGATGTTTTTATGAACTCTTTCATTGAAATCTAGTCAGACTCCTTGTTTTCTCTGTCCATGAAGTCTGGCCTCCTGCTTCTGACACCGTCTTTGTGCCAAAGCATTGCAGCCTCATTTTGGTCATAGTCCTTGATCTCTGGAGAACACAGCTGCACCATGAGAATATCCAAAAGTGTTTCAGGGCTAGGGTTGTCACGGTAACCGGTGTAGCCGTAAACCCCGGTAAAAAAGTTGACAATAATAATAACCGTCTTGTTTAAAAAAAAAAAAATTATCTCTGTGGATTACCATGGCTGCGGTGTAGGCGCGGTGACCCTTACCAGCCACCGTATCATCTGCTGGAAGTTGCCGGCGGCACATGCGCACGTTGTTGTTTACGACCAAAACTTTCTTTAAGCTAAAGCTGAAATAATGGCAGGAGGAGACGGCAGCACTTGGGACATTTATTATCCCTCAAAGAAGACAAAGAAAGAAGTATGGGCATTTTTTGGATATTTGAAGAATGCCGAGGGACAGTTGTCTGTGAAGGGCAGCAACGCTACATGGCCATCATAATGCAGCCATTGTCTCACTACTCCGCCATCTCCAGTTCACCACTTTTCACAAAATCTTCTGGTTGCCACTGGTCCTGGTGGTTTTTCTTCCAGTTCGACGAGTTTTCTTTTGGAAGGCTGGCTGACTCCAGTTAAAAACTGCCACATTTCACCGCTAGTTTTAACACGAAGCTAACGGCTAACTTGATAAACTGATTGAATGGGATAGGTGGAAATGACGTTGGATGCGGCGTTCACGTTTCGCGTAAGTTTGTGTAAGTTGCATGCAGGCGGGAGGAGTATCAGAAATCCGTGGAAGATGACTGATAAACATAACTAATTTGGTGCAAACATTTACTCGCCAGGTGGCAGGTAGAGCTCAAAAATTTACTCGCCAAATGGAGCAATTTACTCGCATTTGGCGAGTGGCGAGTGCTAATTTCGGACCCTGCATGTAGCTAATGTCCCGCTGATCTCCGATCATGGAGAAGTAGCTGATTTGCGAGGCCAGGGCTCTGCTTGTAATTTAACAGTCCTGGTCCCAGTCCACGTTAGATCTCCACAGGTGACCAGCATGACTACAACCTTGCACTGAAGCTGGTTGGCCGTGCGGGTGGGCTGCCCCGCGGTTCCCGGTGCCATTCTTAGCTTCTGGGGTTAGCTAAGTTAACTAGTAGCTACATTGGTTTCATTTGTTCCAACCCTGTTCCAAACGTAACAGCCCCACCCTCAGCTCCACCTCTTTTCCCATTTTTAGATTGCCTGGGCGTGACTCGGTCAAAAAATCAGTGGTGGGAACCTCCCTTTTTTTTAAGCTTCCCCCCCCCCGGCGGAGCAATGGGCGGGCTATGTCCATGTTTTTATATGTCAGTGGTCCAAATGCAGCAGCGATTCTTTTCATGTCCTACTCAAACTCAGAAACCCAGTAGCCCATGATCAGAAAAATAACATTTTGCTTGAATCAAATACCACAATGGTGGGCACCACAGGGAAAGGGGTACGAGGCTTCTTTTTACCACTTTAACCGTGTTTAATACGAGCCGTTTATTCATCACTTTAACAAACATCAAATACAAAATAATAAAAATATCAAAATTTCTCTTCCAACAAACATATGTCTGGACTTCTTCTGTGATGCTCTGGATCGGTCTGTGCATCATGCATGAATGAATCACCCATCATCATTTATTGGACTGACGATCAGCGGTGGGGAAAAATTATACATCGCCCGACCCTGAAGGCTACAACAGATGGGCCCAAATAAAAAGTTTCAGGTATCGGCAGTAGGGTTGGGCATCGAGCATCGATTGGAACCAGTTCCAACTGTTCATTTTTCCCGGAATCGCTCAACGTTTTTTTATTTCGATTCTTGTTTCGATTCCTAGTATGCAGACGGAAGAGGAATCCGCGGCCGATCTCCATGAAAAATAAACGTGATAAACGCTTTTCTGAGCTGATCACACCAGCTGTCTGTGTGCAGCACGAGTCCCCCCTCCCCACCCGGATGTAAACAAACGCGTCTGCCGAACTTTTAATCCGTGATGTAAACTTTTAACTCCTGCAGCGTAGAGGAGACTTGTTAAATACGTCAACACGCTGGATTTAATAGAAGCTGTAAAGAACAAACTCTGGACGGTGTGAGGTGAGTTTGTCTCACTGCAGAAATAACAACACACACTGAGCGTCAGAAGACTGAACAATAACCTGTAGAATAATTAAAGTCATCATGCTAGAAAAGCTTCTCTGTGGTGGACCACACCAGCTTCTGTCACAATAAATAATTATAATAATTATTATAATAATAAATAACATTTTAATTTCCTTTCTGAACTATTTCTGTTGAGTTTTAATGTTTAAAATCTGTTAGATTGTTACTGACAGCAGCTACGTTTAGGGATGCAACGATACCACTTTTTTCCAAACCGATACGATACTTGGATCTGAGTACTCGCCGATACCGATTACCGATACAGATACTTCTACCACACAAAAAAATGCAATGAATTGGAATACAAGTTTTATTTTCTTCTGTTTTCAATAGGAAAAGACTGAGGTAGATAAAAAGTAATATAAGTGATCACAAAACTAAAACATTAGGTTAATAGAAATGACAAGTTACAGGGAAGTCACTTTCAAGCAACTGCATTTGTATCATTTACTGGTATCTGTTAACTTTTACCGATACCGATACTGGTATCAGTACCTGTATCTGCACCAATACCAATACCAGTATTGTATCGGTGCATCCCTAGCAACGTTTAAGTTTCACTTCCTGTTCTGACTGAATGCTGCTGCAGCATGGAGGTGTAGTTCTCAGTCATCCTGGACATGACCATCCTGAGAGCTTTAGCTGAAAACAGCTGGACGTTTCTGGATATGTTGGAGACATTTAGCCTCTCGTCCCAGAGGCTTCTTCCAGACTTTGGTTGTGGTCAGAAACAAACACACTGGTTGTGCTGCAAGTCCTTTTCTAACATGTTTTTGTCTAAATGAAGGTGATGTTGTTGTTCATAGAATTAAAATCCATGTTGACGTTAAGATTATTTCATCAAGTAGGACCTGTGGTTAGCTGGCTCATGTGAAGCATGTCATGTCTTCAAAGAATCTGAATCGGGAATCCATAGGAATCGGAATCGAAACGAGGAATTGGAATCGAAATCGTTCAAAATCAAACAATGCCCAACCCTAATCGGCAGCGAACCTGGTGTCCTGACAGCTGGAAACCTTACTCTGTTGTTGCAACTATAACATTTAGTGTTTGTGTTCCATATTACACCTTTAATCCTGGGGAAAACCCTGGATGTATAAAATAGTTGACATCAGATCCTGGGAAGGTGAAAAAAAAAAACGTAGCTGGCATGATCACAACACCTTGTCTAAAATTGTTATTTCGATCAGAAATTGATAGATTATCAACCCTAGTGCTTAAAACCAAAAAATAGAGACTGTCAGTCAATTATTTATTATTTATTATTATTATTATTATTATTATTATTATTATTATGTCTGTGGCATGATGGACCACGTCTGCCTGGGCTTGGATAGGAGGAGAAAAGATGGGAAGAGTGGGGTGGAGGGACAACAAAAATGGAAACGATACAAGCATGACAAACGTGCTGGCCATCAACAACCTAACAGAACTAATGCATAACGATAAATAGTTGTGTGTGTGTGTGTGTGTGTGTGTGTGTGTGTGTGTGTGTGTGTGTGTGTGTGTGTGTGTGTGTGTGTGTGTGTGTGTGTGTGTGTGTGTGTGTGTGTGTGTGTGTGTGTGAGGATATGTCAGGAAAAGTGGATTTTTAACTGTGTATGAGATGAGGAAGGAATGGGCGGCCGATTAGCACCACAGCATTGAGGTCACACAGACTTCCGACAGCCCCCAGAGGGCAGACTCAAGCCGGGGGACGAAGGGACAACAGTCCCCGGCCAGAAGGAACCCGTAGGGGGATGCCAAGCCATGAGCCCTCAGGCCTTGGAACAGTGGTCTACCACCTTCAGTCAGACTTGGACAACTGGACATTAAAATAATGGCTGCAGTTTAGTCAGCTGCTTATTTAGTTTTTTTGCTTGGTCTAGATTAGCTTAATAACAGGTCGCTAGATAGTTTTTTCCCCCAGTTCAACTTTGGCCATGTTCTTTGCAGGAGGTTCAGCATCATAGTCTTTTCTTGGGTTATTAGTTCCTGCTTTGCAGCTGTGTCTAACATCTCTGATAGGCCAGAGTCGGCTATGAGGCTGTTGCTATGGGTTTTATTACTGTAAGACATTAAACCCTTTTAAGTGATCGAGTCAGAAAAGGGATACGGGTGCTTGGCGGCCCTGGAACGAAGGAAAAAACCCTTTACATGTCACCATCACATCACTCAGAGACTTGAACGGGTGTTTCCATACCTCTTCACACAACAGCTGTTTGTGTCTGTGGAGTTGTACCTGTGGCTCACAGGTATGGTTACCATGACGATCTAATCTTTCTCCATCTCTTGTTACCTCACTCTTTTCTTCAAACATAACTTCAGCTCTTTTCTGAGATCTCATCATCTGAACTTATTTGAACACGACTTTTAAGTTTTTTGGTTTCCATTCCCATGCTAGGATATTAGCTTTGAACCACTTCTGTAGTAGAACATTTCAAACATCGACCACAAATGGTATATTCAGCGCTAAGCATTCACACTGTGTTTTCTCTAAAACTGCATTCGTTTCTAGTAACAAGTCCCTCGCCTTTGCTGGCTTTACTGGAGGAAGTGGATGTTTGCTGTATTTTTGTAGGAACTGCTCTGGCATCCAGAGAAATTTCTTCTGAAATGTTTTGTTAAAATCTTTTGTTTTGCCTGCATAGCAAATTTAAGTGCATGATATATAGTACATTTGCTGAAGTAAATGATATCATATGCATGAACACGTTAGTTCTGGTACACCACTTATAGTCGCTAAGGTAGAGTAAGTTGATGTTCTGTCTTTAAATGTTTCTGAATGGGTTTCCGTAAGTTCTCAGATTCTTCTCAGATGATCATTCTTCTGTCCTTTATTTTTTCTTTCAATTTTTTCAGATTCCTTTCTTTCCTCTTCGCCTGTATCTCTCATTCAGTCTCCTCAAGGCAAGTTTATGGTTTCCTTACGCTGCTCACCTGCTCCGCCCCTCTGCACTTTTCTCATGCTGGCCTGTTGCTGATGCTCTTCATCATACCTCGTTCCGGTGCCCCTCTCCTGCTTGCAGAACTTTTCATAAAACCTGAGGAGAATAAATTAGCACAGTGAACTTCAGCTGCGGTTAAAGTTTCTGCTTCAACTAGCTTTTAACTACCTGCTCTTACAAGCCCGGCCCTTTCCCCATCCGCCCTCAGCACCACTGACTCTCCGTTGCTACTCTAATTGTAATCTGCCAAATAAGAGTTGCACTTGTTCTTTGTGACCACATGAATTATTGTCCTAATCGCTCCTAACGTCACCTCACGAAGACTTACTAGTTAATGTCCAAAACGGACCCTTGGCAGATTTTCTGTTGTGCTTGATGTGCATCTGTGCATAGTTTAATGTGAGAACCAGTACCTTCACCAGCACAGCTTCTAGAAATGGGGTCTCTTTCCTTTGGAATGATTAAGTGGGTTTGAGTTCCCCCCCCCAGCGGCAGTAAATACCCCAAAGAACAGCTAATACTTGTTAAACTGACAACTCTAGTCACATTTACTCATCTTTCATTCCGATATTTAGACACTGCATTGCACTTTCAGCCTTTGCCAGCTGCTAGCAACCATTATTCAGGTCACCACCACTCACTGTTGGTTCAGGGTAATCCCAAGGTTGCTGCTTTATTTTAAGAAAGCAGATAAGTTCAAGTTCACATTATGCACTCCTGCCGAAACCTAAAAGTGGATCAGGTTTGTGTCCCAGTGGGACGATCCTACCTTCATGCTGTCCTAATATCTGAATACACCCCTCCCCCAGTATCAACTGTCTCTGAGGATGAGTGGCACTGGAGATAACATCCACCACCTAGTGGTGTGGATCTGCCATCGCCTGTAGCTGCTCACACACCCTCCAGCCCCATTGTTTTGGCTCTGTAGGGTTTCATGCATGACAAACCATTGCATTTAAGCTTTAAGTAGGTTTTCTTTATTTTCTGTTCTTTTGCTTTTTTCTTTTCATTCTTAGACTGATCCTTATCAATGTTATTGTTCTGTAAATATACCTTGTTTGAGTCTAAAGAAGAAAAAATGTTTTGAGAACATTATAGGAAAGAGTTTACTACCCTGTCATAATCATAACCACTACACGTTCATAGTTTTGACTCCTATATGAACAGCTAATGACCCACATTAGCCAAGCCAAGCTATTTTTGGCCCAACCCCATAGCCTAGTTTAGAGATCACAACACACACAAGTATAAATAGTATAATAGGTCTGAAAAATTCAAACTAATCCAATTAGTTGATCTATGGTATAGCTGCAGTTGCAGGCATTGGTGCAATGGAATGGTGAAATAGGAGACAGTCTATGGCACCGTTGACCAATAGAAGCGATGTCTGTCAAACCTGGGTTTTCACATCAAGCCCCATTATTCTTCATTTCAGGGTTCCTAAACGACTAACATGAGATTTTCCGATTTGCTCAGTGAAATCTATGAAAGATTTCATAGACAAAAATACAAAATGTAGTTAACTACCGTATTTTCCGCAACATAAGGCTCACCTGATTATAGGGCGCACAGCCAGTCAGCATCCTAGTTAAAGGTTTGGTCCGCACATAAGGCTCACTGGATCAAAACACGCACCCAGCAAAGCAAACGAGCATCCTGGTCGGCACGATTAAGTCAAATTGGGTAATTAGATCAAAGTCAAATGTTACTCCACTCATTATCTGTACAAAAAAATAAATTTCTCATTATTAAAGTAACATTTAGTCCCAATTTCATGCACGGGTGCTTTTAGCAGCAAGAATGAAGATTTAAACTCAGGTAACGGCATGAGTGACTGAACGCAGCGCTAAGGCCCCCTCTTACCGCTGCAGGACAGAGGAGCCGAGTCGGCCGGAGATGAAGCATTATGTGCGGCCACTGTGTGGCTGTTATGACCCGGGAGCCGAGCAGAGAAGTCTTACTCCACCTAGTAGTGCGTAATTGGTACAATAAGCCAAACGAAGGAGTTGGATCAAAATCAAACTTTATTCTTCTCATTCACAATAAAAATAACAATTTCGTAATTGTCAGTGTCATTTTTTGCACTGATGCTTTAAGCAGCAAGAGTGAACAATCAGACGTATGGCTGTTTAACAAACAAAAGTACAATTTTTACACGCAGGCACGGCTGGAGCAAAGATGCGCATTCAGACAGCGGCAACACAACTGTTTGCTTATGTTTAATATAAACAAATTTAAAGTCCCAGTTTTACGCAGGGCGCTGTTGCCCATTCGGATCGTGGCGACACTGTACAGCTGTTTAATATGAACAACGTGTTTAAAGTCCTATCTTTACGCACAGGCGCTGTTGGCAACACAGCTCTGTACAGATTTGTCCATAGCAAATTATTCAGCAGCAATACTGAAAAAAAGCACTCACATTTTTTTTTCATTCCTCGTCCATAAATCCCTCAATCCTCGTTGTCCGTGTCTGAAATGAAGAACCGACTCAGCAGTGAACCCAGCGCGCTCGGCTCCGACACGCCCGGCTCATCGCCGTCAGAGTCGATTGTCACTGTCGTTGCTCGGCTCTCCCGTTGTGATTCCGTCCTTGGTGAAAACTCGAACAACAGTCTGGACGGAAACGTTGGCCCAGGCATCAGCGATCCACTCAAAGATGGTGACATAAGTTGATCGGCGCTGCCTGCCCGTCTTGGTGAACGTGTGTTCGCCATCAGTCATCCAGCGCTCCCACGCTGCTCGGACTTTCGCTTTGAAGGACCAGTTCACCCCGATGTCCAGCGGCTGGAGTTCTTTGGTTAATCCACCCGGTATGATGGTGAGCGCAGTGTTCATCCTCTTCACCTGGATTTTAACGGCGTCGGTGAGATGGGCCCGCATAGAGTCGCAGATCAGCATGGCTGGAGAAGTGTGGAAGAAGCCGACCCGTCTTTTGGTGTACACCTCCCGCAGCCACGCCGCCATCATGTCCTCATCCATCCAGCTCTTCGGGTTCGCCTTGATGATCACGCCAGCGGGAAACTTTTCTTTGGGTAAAGTTTTCCGCTTGAAGATGACCATCGGCGGCAGCTTCTGGCCATCAGCCTGGCAGGCGAGCATAACAGTGAAGCAGGACTTCTCATGGCCGGTCGTCCGCACAGACACCTTGCTGGTCCCCGTTTTCTCCACGGTCCGGTTCACTGGGATGTCGAAGGTAAGCGGGACCTCGTCCATGTTGGTGATGTGCTGGGGCTGGAAGTTTTTATCTGCCATCTTCTTAGTGCAATAGGAGCGGAACAACTAGCTTCTCAGCGTATTCGGCAGGTAGCTGCTGCAAGACAGTAGTTCTGGTGCGGATAGAAAGCACTCGCCTCCGCATGAAGCAAAAACACCAGGAAGGGCCTCCCATGAAGTCCGCAATGTCCATCTCTCGTGCTAATGCTGCAGCTTTGAGACGAATGGAGACGGTGGAGACACTTCTGCTCGCTGCTCTGTGACCCACTGCTCAACTCAGTCTTCAAGCAGTGGCCATCTTGCCTTGTTGCCTCTGAAGCTACGCTGTGTTTTCTTCACCTGCAGCAGCTGGTCTTCCAGCTTTCTCCAATTGCGGACCATCGACTTGCTAATCTTGTATTCTCTCGCTGCTGCTCTGTTTCCATGCTCAACGGCGTGAGCGATGGCTTTGGGCTTGATTTCTGCCTCATAAGCGTGTCTCCTCGCTGGTGCCATGGCTGGTTACCGGTATAGCTGTGTGGAGAAGTGCCACACCTTTTATTTGGTAAGGGTGGGCGGTGCTACAGGCCGGCTCTTTGTTTTTCTGTGGACGCAGGTGTGGCTGACTTCACTTACGTCTTTAATACACGTATAAAAGGCGCATCCGTATTAAAAGGCGCACTGCCGGTTCAGGGGAAGATCAGAGGTTTTTAATAGTGCCTTATGGTGCGGAAAATACGGTAGCTGTCAGACACAGATATTCAGAACAGGTAAATAGCTTTACGCTGGTGTTGATGGTGCTACTACTGCTGGAGGGGATCACTGATGGTTTTTAGAAGTGTATGAAAACAGTTTTATGTTGAAAGTAGGGGTGGATTGACGTATCAGTCGGCCAGTATCTCAGGGCATTATTTAGCGTTTTTATATGTCTGCATCAGCTGATACGCCTCCTTAGTGAAGCCAATTAGAAGTCAGGCAAATCCCCAGGCAGCCCAGTGCTGCTGGGGGAATGTAACTCAAATATTTATTTACATTCCTGAATAACTGTTGAAATGGTCCATGTCAAAACCACTGAAAATACATCTCATCATTCCTGTCATTTTTTCTATGTCAGACACTGGGTGGGACTTTCTCCATTCATGTAGTGAAGAATCGTAACCCACAATGCACTGCAGCATTAATAGCTGATGCTAGCCGTTAGCACGGTGGAGGGCTGATGGGTTGGACCAGCTCTTTAGCTACTGGACTCAGTCCAGCGTGAACCTCTGTAGATACCAACATACTTTATAGAGTCTAATGTTGGACCATCCAACAGCTGAAGCTGAAATTGAACCGTGATCCAAGCACAGCAACAGAATCAAGGTGCTGCTATGGTCCAGTCTAAGTCCAGAACCTGAATGAAAGGCTGTAATGGGACCTGCTGGGAAGCTGAGGAGAACCTGGTCTCGGCAAACTTCAAGGGTGGACCAGAACTCCTCCAGAACCACGTGAGAAACCGATGGTGTTCCTGAAGCTAAAGGAGTTTCTGTGCATCAGGTGGAATCAGCTTTTCCATGTTATCTCTCTTCCTGTTTAGTAGATGACACGATGAGTCTTTTGGGTGTTTGTTATACTCTAGGTTAGGTGAGAACCATTTAAAACCTTTTGATCCCCGGATCAGGTCAGATCTGGACGTGTAGAATCCTGGACCCAAAGGAGATGGACATGTTTTTCTATTGATGCTTTTAAAACTGTTCCTGAAGGCAACATAAGCCTTAAACGACTGGTTTATCATGGTACCAAGTATTTCACAGGGTTCTGTTCTTGAGTTATTGTTTTTTTTAATTGAAGTAACATTTGTTTGAACAAAAGCTCTGATGTTCGTTTGTTCATGTAGCAGATGCTTTTATTATCCAAAACAATTTACTATTTAACCTAACACGCTTGTTTTGGGTTTGTGGAGGGAATCCAGGAAACTCAGAGAAAATCCTCACATGCATGAGGAGTGCATGCTAACTCCACTCAGAAAAGCCACAGCTAGGATTCAAACCTGCAACCTATGCAGCCCAGCTGTGATCCTTTTTAGCATTTATAACGTTTTTTAGCAGCATTATTTAGAAGTATATTTTTCTACTAACTAGGCTGAGGGGAACGTCTGTTAATTTGGCCCAGTTAGAACAAGGCGTCGTGTTGCGGAGCAGAGAAGCCCGTTCTAGGATGAATTTGAGCCATAGTTGGACTCCAGCACGAGAACGTCCGATTGGTTAATGGAAGTGGGTCTTGGTGATGACTAAGCTTATCGTGGAACAGTCTTGAAAGACAAGCACTTGAAAAATGCATCTATAAGCAAAATAGATGAAAAGGTTTCCACAAATGAATTATTTTTCATATTTTAGAACGATTTTAAGTGCTTTAAGTTAGTAAGTTTTCCTATATTATCATTTGTTGGGAATAACTAGTTAAATGCAGATGTTTGGGATCTGCTGGCTACCATGATTGTTTTAGCTCATTTATTATTGTTAGACGTGTCCTTCAGTACAGTGGGATGAACCAGTCTTCTGAATGACATTATTTTAGATGTGATCGTTCTGTTTCACAAACCTTTGCTGGAACTTAATTATTGTGTCTGTCAAAGAAAAGGTGCTTCGCTTCTTTTTCTTATTTCCATTTTAAGAATGAAGTTGTTGCTGCATAAGTCAGCAAAAAGGTTCATCTCCTCCCTGTGTTCTTTGTCATCGCTGTACTTGGGCTGAGACCCACTGCTCTTGTGTTGTCTGCATTGTTTATTCTTTACTTAGCACTGCAATCCTGGCTGATTAGGGTGTAGAGTAGGGGGCTCAGGATGTGCCCTTGTGAAGAACCAGTCCTTACAGAGGTGTTTTTTTGATTTGTTCTGTCCACCCTGTACAAATCATAGCCTGTCAAAAAGTCCAGTATTCAGTTTTTCAGGGTTCAGTCCAAGTGGGACCTGATCTGGACCTGCTCTTCTCCAGGTGTTTCAGAGTCAGTCAGGTGACCAACACCAACAGTAATTTGATGCATAGCTGATTGAGTCGGTGTTTGACGTGGACTCTATCTTTACATCAAGACCAACAAACGGGTGCAGTTTCCTGAACAAACTAGATCTGAAAATGATTATGATGAAGAACAGCAAAGCACAAAGCAAACAAAATAATCCACTGGGTCAGTGCTGGTTCTTGTTTTCCCTATTCTGACAAGCTCTTACCAAAACAAACCCCAACCTGGGGAACTCCTGTTCCTCCAGTACAAACAGCATCATAAACTACAAGAAGCTCATCCACCTTAAAAATTAATAATTTCCAGAAGAACAAGGACAGAAAGTTTGATCGTCAAATAACCTACCTTAGTGCTCAGATGGGTCCAACGAAACAAAGAACACTGTAAACAAGTAACGGGTCCAAACTGAGACGTTTAGATGTTCAGAGGTAGAATGTAACAGGAACAAATATATTGAATTGGTAATTATTAAGGACTCCCTGAGGAAACGTGTACAAGCCAACATCCATAATAAACAGATTACAGTCCTGTAAAAGTGTATTAGGTGTCATCCTCCTGTTTTGCGGTGATGAAGGATCACTATGGTACACCGACTTTGTTTTTGTTTTGCTTTATTTAATAATTCGGATAATGTTGCCAGAGTGCACCCTGCCTAATGCTCAGACCAGTTATCAATTAAGAACCCGTTCTTATTGTGCCTTACATTTCATGATGCATGCATGCATGCTTGGGCTGCTACATTAAGGCATAGCTGAATGGAATAAGTGCATGGAACTTTAGTGGTAGTGATTTACTTTTGACCTTCCCATTTTTGTCCTCTTTTCTGCCGTCTGTGGTTGGTGATGCAGACAAGAAAGTGGTCCAAGGCTCTGACAAGCCCTATGAAGGTGTAGCTACATTACTGCACTTTCCCTCTCAACCTGCTTCATTCTCACCAAGCAGTTACGGGAGTGAAGCAGGGTCAGTAGATGAACAGCAAGACTCTCCAATAAAGATGTCTCCTGTTTCTGAACGAATAAAGGCACTAGAAGCTCTTGCTGCCAAAAAGAAGGAACCGGATTTTAGAGGCAATGGGGGTTTTGTTCTTTTTAAGGATCGGCACCATGAAAAATCCCTCTCCGAGACTTCAAAATCTCCCACCGAGATGTCAAAAACACCCACTGCGACATCAAAATCTCCACCCGACGTTTCAAAATCTCCACCCGACATGTCAAAATCTCCACCCGACATGTCAAAATCTCCACCTGACGTCTCAAAATCGCCACCCGACGTCTCAAAATCGCCACCCGACGTCTCAAAATCGCCACCCGACGTCTCAAAATCGCCACCCGACGTGTCAAAATCGCCACCCGACGTGTCAAAATCTCCACCCGATGTGTCAAAATCTCCCTCCGAGGCACCAAGGCCCCCCGCTGAGGGACCAAGGTCTATTTCTGAGAAAATGATACCTACTCTTCAGAAAGTGGGAGATTGTGCAGATCACGAGTCACCAGAGTCCCCTTTTGAAATACTTGAAGATTTGCGACATGTAAATGAGTTTGAAGAGACTGAACAGTGGATGAAGGCTCATTTGCCCCCTGTCCCAGACTTTGACTGTGAAGTTTTAGTTGAAGGCAAGAATGCAGTTCCATCAAAGTTGAATGATTTGGATACACCGGCTGCCATTGCTGGTGTACCTGACGTTTTCATGGATTGTCCTGTTGAAGTTCAGAAACTTAAAGAAGAGCTTGTTGGAACACAGAAAACAGGAGTTGAGGAAGAGTTTGATGTTAGCTTTTTACCAACAGCTTACATGTGGGATCGTCAGGAAAAATCAAGTGTTGAGGCTCCATCAAATCTTGAGTCGGCGATTCAGTTTTCAGCACCTTCTGTTGGCTTTGATTCCACACCATCTTCTGTGTCCCCTCGATCTTGTCCAGATGCTAACCAGAATTTTTCAAATGAGATGAAAGCCTCTTGGAGCGGAGATTTTGACCAGCCAGATACAAGCGAAGCAGACAGTTCAGGGGAGTCTGACGATACTGTCATTGAAGATAGTCCTGGGGCTCCTGCTTCTGTTTTTCCATCATTGTCCAAGGATTCTGTTCCTGTATCTACAACTCCTGCTCAAACTACCATGGAAATGGACAACGATTCACCAAAGTGTGAAAGAAAGCTAATGCAGGTTCCAACAATAAATGTTATTGAAACTGATGAGCCAAATTACAGTGAAGAGGAAATGGACATGGAGTCTGAGACAGAAGAAGGAGACAATCAGGTTGTAAAAGACCTAGCCACAGAGGCTCCAAAAATATCAGAGCCAGATGATGATAAATCAGAACTACCCAAAACACGTCCCTTGGAAACTGAATTCATGGAAGGCTACTCTCCTCCATCCTCGCCTGTGGACTCTGATGATGAATACTCTCCAAAACACAAAATTCTCAAATCAAATGCCGTGACCGGCTTTGAGCCAGTCCAACCCAATCCAGCAGGTCCACTGGACTCAATGGAAAAGTCACTGCAAGCACAATTTGACAAATCTCCAACTACCTTGACCAAAGTTACTACTGAACATTCACTTTCTGGCGTCACAAATGAAGAAGTGGACTTCGCAAACGATGATGAGTGGTCAGAAGTAAAGGAGATCCTGGTTAAACCTGAGAAGACTTGTCTTGTGTCTGAAATTGATGAAAAAGGAAATGTAGCATCTAAAGAGATGATTGAACCTGCTCCTCTATCCAGATCCAGCTCCATGCAGGATGATATTTATGACCGACAGTCATTTGATTATGACTCTGATGCAACTGCTCCCCTCGAACATGAGAAAGGGCTAAGCAGTGCTAAGGAGCGCTTTCTTTCTGATGCTGTCCAAAGTGGTGATGTGCAAGGCAGGTTTGATATGGACAGAACCATTTCACTCAGTGAGGAAGACTTCATCAAATCTGATGGTCTGCCACCTCCAGAAGAATACCCCCCAAACCCATACTCCTGTTTTGAAAGCGAGACCAAAAACTTCACCAGTGAACAAGAGTCCATGGAGAAAGTAACTACAGATGATGTTGTAGATGACATAAAAAATGCCAACACCCCCCTCTTCCAGAAACCTGATTCAGACATCCATCAGATCAATAAAGTGGGTCTTGATGCACCTGACATAACCAGCTCAGACAGAAGTGATGACAACTCCTCTGTTTCTGAACCTACTGATAGTTTTGTGGATTTCATGAAAGAGTGTCTAAAGTCTAGACAGGATGATGAAGAAGCAGATGGTCTTCATCAAAGTGTACCCTCTCCTTACAGCAGCTCTCCGAGCATGGTGATGGATCTTGAACAAGAACATCTTACAATCAGTGCTCTTAAAGAGCTTGGCAACAGTCAAGATGAGGAGGGGCTTGTTTCTGAACCAAATCAATCTAACCCCAGTTCTACATCTATGCAGTCAATGTCTTCCACCCCAGATCCTCCACCATCATTTTCTCAAGACAACCGTGTCTGTGACAACACGTATTCCAGAGAGGTTGAAGTCGTAGACGAATGGGTAGCTGAAGCCTACCACCTTGCTGAGCATGTCTTGACGGCAATACTAACTCACTTATCAGGTAACCCCTCTTCTCTCTGGGCAATAGGCCATCTTACCTCATGCACTGCTCTCCACAAGATCTTTTTTCTGACAGTTTGATTCGTTTTGGCATGTTTGTTAAATCATTAGGAGTTGTTCTAAGTTAGGAACAGGACTTTTTACCGTCTACCCTCAGGGTTCTTCCTGTGAGCTCAAGTTTTGTTTCCGAGTTCAAAGGATTTATTTCTGTTATGGTCATAAAATCTAAATGGTCTTCAGTTGTCCACAATGAGAAGACAAACAATTTCCTGCTTTAACACTGTTGTAACATCGTCACTAATGTTTGCACAACACTGAAGCAACGTAACATTAGATTATTTTTGTGATGTTTTACATCAACCTGACACACTCTTCCTGCTTTAGTTTTGTTTGCTGCTATTTTGATGCTTTCTACCAGTGGTGCAGTTCATGAATGGAATCCATCTCATTAGTTCGATTTTTGGTCAGGATGTGTGAATTTGTTTAGTGTGCGTATAGAGCAAGCCTTTTCCTGGTAAGGTAGCCGGGTCAGTCATGAGAATGGCGCGAAGGTCACACCAACAGCATTGTCTGGATTTTCTGCAATGTCCTTGTTATTGGCAACATAATACTTGCCCAGAATAAACCTATTTCTCTGATTCTGCTTAAGTAGAGTTGGGAAACTGACTGGGTGTTTATTAGTTTGTTGTTATTGATCTCAAAACAATTGGCAGTGGGTTAATTCTACTCTTATATCAGCTGTACTAAAGGGAGAATGAATAGCTGAGGTTTTGTTTAAACCAGGTGACGGCTAACTGATCAAGTATTTGGCAGGGACGGTTACTAGTTCCCTTCACCGCTTCTGGCTGTGGCACTTAAAAAATGTTCAACATCATTGGCTTTGTACAAACAACTGTAGGTCTGATGAAAGCAGGATTCTCTGTGGATAGAGCAGTTTTCATGAGGAGACCAATAGGTGTTGTTGTTAACCCAAGAAAAAGGCCAACGTGGGTCAATCCAGGTTCAGCTCTACTTGTCCAGACCTGTAAGGATAGCAAGTCTTTGGGTTGTGTTAAGTATCTTCTCACCATTTAAAGGCATTACAAGTTGCTTTTTTGTTTCAGAGTTGAAAAGGTCAAATGTTCAGAAACATCTCGGATAGTTTGTCAGCTTCTGACAAAAACACATTTAAGTGGGTCACTAACATCCTGAAGTCTCTGAACCTTGCTGAACTTTGACCTGTGAGGTCTAACAAAGAGACCCTGAATACATTATCTCCTCCATGCATTTTTCATATCTCCAGACTGGAGCTTTTAAGCTGCAGTTGTTACCATGGATTTCATCTCTCCTCTCTTGCATACATATTAAAGGAGTTACTTTGGCTTTAAAGACCAATGAGATAGGAGCTTCTTCTCCTGCTTGATTTAGGCGTGCAACAATGTCCTGTACAGATCATAGCTATGGATCATTTTTATCTCTTGTCCCTAGTTGGACTCCTGCATAAACCTCTCGAGTTTGTCGATGTTTAAATAACCAACAAACTAAACTATTTTACAATACATAATATAATATGTAGTGGTACTAATTAGGGTTGTCGTGGTGCGAAAATTTTAACCTCACGGTTATTGTGACCAAAATTATCACGGTTTTCGGTATTATCGCGGTATTTTTTTAAACGTGTTTACATTTTCAGACAACTAAATAAACCCTGTATATCAGGAAAATATTGTCCTCAGTTTGTGTAGAAATTTTTCCTAAAATTAGTTATTTTGTAATTATGTTGTTTATTTGTTTACATATTTCCCCTTTAGTCTTTAAAATACCAATATTTGCCCATAACTTCTTATTTTATGTCTGTTTGATGTCATCATTTTAAAAATATTAGACCAGATGATACTCAGTACTCAAGTAGCCTTCTAATCAGATACTTTTTTACCCTTACTTGAGTAATAAACCCTATATCAGGAAAATATTGTCCTCGGTTTGTGTCCTTCCAGTGAGCTTTGCAGATGTGGGAAAATGTCATCAGGCAGTAATCATTGTTAAATTCATAATTATTCTCTGAGAGAGACCAACTCTTATCTGCCCCTGGGAGCCCCGTAATGCATAGCGTCATTTCAACATGGCGGTGTCCGCGACACGGTTTATATGCAGGTAGCGGCGCTGCGGCTGCTTTATATAGCGACTCGTTGCGTTCTCCCTCAACCCAAATCCTCGGATCACGCATTTTAGCTAAAGCGCTAACATTAGCTTGCCTTGCGTTGACTGTAGAGTTGTGGGTGATGGTCACGCAGATGTGTCATGAGATTTGAAGCGTTGCTGCCTTTCACAGACACTTTTTCTGCACGTGCTGCAAACAGGATAGCCGTCTTCACTAAAATGTCCCTCAGCATTCTTCAAATATCCAAAAGATGCCCGTACTTCCCACTTTGTCTTCTTTGAGGGATAATAAATGTCCTGAGCGCTGCCGTCTCCTCCTTTGGCCGTTATTTCAGCTTTAGCTTCAAGAAAGTTTTGGTTGTAAACAACAAAGTGCGCATGTGCCGCCGGCAACTTCAGCAGATGATACGGTGGCTGGTAAGGGTCACCGCGCCTACACCGCAGCCACGGTAACCCACCGAGATAATATAGTTTTTAAAAAACAAGACGTTTATTATTGTCAACTTTTTTTACCGGAGTTTACCGCTACACTGGTTACCGTGACAACCCTAGTACTAATCAGCTTAAAATAGTAATAGTTGCTTGTTTTTTCACTTAAGCCTCAACAGTTAAAAATGCTGTTCGGTGGTAATGTGTAGGTGTGTCATATCGTATTACTAGGGACGATCCGATCATGTGATCGGAAATCTGTCCAGATCACGTGGTTTCAGACGGGATCGGGATTTATGTCGCAATCCGGACTCGAATACAAGGTTCCGATTACAGGAGAGCTAAGGGGATCCTGGTTCTCTCGAGAGGTCATTGGGCTCTCCTAAATCCGTCAATTCCCACACCCAGAGGGAGCCCGATAAAAGATCGTTTCTACCAGTATTACATTATTTACATGGGCTCTCTTTGGGCGGAGACGCAGAGAGCGGCAGCGCTGATTGTTCATGCGCTCCGCAGCTGCGTCCTGCACACGGCCACAGTAACATTTTAACGTGGCGACATATATAAATAACACACGATCGTTCACGTTCTCTCTAGTGGTTGTCTTTTATTCGAGCCTGACGTGTTTGGAAGACCAGACGAGCTCTGCAGCGCTCGTCACCCACGGTCCGGTGGCTCCACATCACTGGAGCGGCAGCGCAGCGCACACGCCGCTGTTTTTAAGTCAGTAGATACTTTTTATCTAAGCAGATCAAATGAAACGGGTGAGGACTGAGAGGAGACGATCAGAGATGGACACGACGGGAAAATCAAAACCAAGAAAACAAAACAAAGTAGGTAGATTTGTCCCACTGCATGATTTTACCTTTATAAAGCAATCATTTATCAGCATGTAATATTTATTTATTTGAAACAATCCAACTCAGTAATAATGCTGCGTAATACTTTTTATGGTGTCGAAGTCTTAACCTGCAGCAATAATGCTACAAGCTTCAGTTTAATACCTTTTTAGGTTTCAGAGTTGCCAAGAAGCTTTCTGAACAAGGTTTCTGTTACATGACAACGAGGTTTAGTTGTAGGGTTGTTCTCGCCTGTTTAGACCTTCAGTTCTCTAAAAGTCTTGAACTTAAAGGGGAGGTGACCTCAAGCAAACTAGAGCTGTGAGACCACAGCTGTCGGGGATCTTCTTCAGGCAGCCAGACCTTGGTGCATACACACCGAGCCTGCAGATGGGCTGCTGATCCTTGCTGTGTTTATCCTGTGACCCTATCCTGCCCTCTGTCCTTTACAACTTGCCAGCAGTCCTCGCACTCAGATGGCTTCAGGGTGTAGTACAGAGGTTTAGTTCTGGCTTGCAAAAGCCCGAAAAGTCACATGATCCAGTCAATCGGTGTCTGGTTTCGGCCGTCATCCTACTTTCCACAGCGCATTTAGCATCGGTGACAGCAAAACGGAGCACAGATTTAAAATGGGGCTTTCTTTTCAGCCTCCTGATGCAGATTTTTGTGAAATTTTTATTAATTTTTTATTTATTTTTGCATTTCTGCTGTTTCTGTTGATTTCCAGCTCACCCGCTTCTTTAGAAAAGCCTAAATCAATCTGCTCCACTCAGCACTGTAGTTCTGCAACCTTTAGTTGAAGCTGGCTTTGATCAGCGCGCGCGCACACACACACACACACACTTTCTCTCTACCTGGAATGCAGACAGTAATCCTGATGCATGTAGCCGTCAGCACGTGCCGTAGTCGACACCAAGAGCTGACTCTGCAACCAGATACCCAGAGATAATTTAAAGTTATTGTCATCAAGACGATTTACTTTCAACGCCATCGTGAATATTTACCCTTTTTAGCAGGGTTAGCTTTATCCTTTTTAAATGCTTTGTTTGATTTCAGGTCTGAAACTCTGTCCTGCAAAGGACTCGGCGTGTTGGTCTATAGCTTTGTCCTCAAACATTTTTAAGTAACGAATGCAGGCCAAGGATGGATGGAAACCTTCCACATCAGCTAGCAAACACCCAGTCTGTCATCGCTGTGGTTGGTTTTCTGTGTTCGTGAGGGTCTACAAGTCTAAAACATCCCCATCTCAGCAGCTGTGCTGCCGGTTTCACCCGTCTTCAGTGTGCTTACGCCAGGGTCCGAGTTTCCTTAAATTTTCACATTTTTTTCCGGTCAAGGTTTTATTATATTTCATCAAGTTTGCGTAGAAAATGACCTCTCAACTTTCAGACCCTGTTTAGTGGGCGAGGGAGCATCATAAACGATGAGACTTACGGATTTATCTGACCTGGGATCAGTGAGCAGCATGACTCGCCTAGTTTAATCACAAGTCTCAGCTGTAAAACGAACGGCGTCTCTGAGTGACCTGCACCTGAAGAGCTCCAGCCACGACGAGCTGCTAGCTGGCGTGTGCTGGTCCTGCTTTTTCCTCCCACTCCAGTGTTGATGCTTTCTCTGGTGTTTCACTTTAAGAGCAGCACTGAAAGTAGAGCACTTGGCGTCAGCAGAGAGAGAAATGAGTCCCTGTGGGTACCGACTGCAAAGCATGCTGGGAGGACGTATACATGCCCTGTAAACCGTGTGCGTTGTTCCTGTTGAAGAAATGCTGCATGTTTATGGAAATCGTCCCGGTGCAGCGGATTGAATCCGTTGTTGGAACCTGAGTTCTCCTCATCGTTGTAAAGCTGCTTAGCTGGACCGTAGAAACCCGTTGTGTCTGAAGTCCGGGTTTACTTGCCTGCAAAGCTTTTTATCTGTCAAACTTAGCTGATCGTTAACAAGTGGTGCAGACAACGTAGCTACATGCTATCAACATGGCCTCTCACGGGCGTGTGACTGCTGGTGGCAGTTCACAAAGATGTTTCCAACGCATCCCGGAACGTTTGTGAGCGTTCTTCGTTTCCTCTCGTGAGTCTCAGGAGCCCGTGCTCATGTTACTGGAGGACAGATGTTCTCACCACAGGCGTCTCAAACCCATCTCTTCAGTCCATTTAGTTTTGATCCAGACACAGAAAGTGGGAGCTTCAGCAGAAGTTGGAGACCAAAAACAGAAGAAACGTGATTAACTGAGACCTGGTGACTAATAAATGTGCACAGCATGACCCAGCTGGATTGAAAACATAATAATAGAAAAGTGTCGTGTCAAAATTTTCTAATTATTTTTTCCTGGTCTCCAACGACTCGCTCCCAGTCTACTCGGTGAGATACCGGTCTAGATGAGGATGCACACATCGGCTGCCTGGCTCGTGGAAAAACTCAAACAGAATCACACTTTTTTATTATGTTCTGTAATGTCCGACATCTTTCTTACAACCAGTTTGGTCATGTGGGCTGGTGGTAGATGTTTGACAGTTTTAGGCTCTTAGATTGAAGACCTTTGTCGTTATTGAGTAGCTCCTGGAATTTCAGGTTGGGACACCCGGTCCTACACCAGCAGAGTCGTAATGAAGATAAACTTTGACCTCTTCACTAGTTGTGCAGAACTGAGCAGTGAAGCAAAGACCAAAGTCCAGTTTCTTTTCCTGGTTCAGACTCTTGGGACAAGAAATCAGATTAGAAGTGTGCGAGAAACCAGTCACACCTGACTGGATTTAGGGTCACGTCTCGGTGCTACTAAGTACTCAGCCCCAAGCTTTCATAACTCTGCTGAGCTGCATGGAGGGGAGGGGGTGTCCTGTTTAAGTAGCTGGAGCTCTGAGGCCTTATAAGTCTGTGAGGCACCGGGCCACGTGGTTCTCAGAACGGAGAGGCCCAACAGTTCAGCCTTACATAACAAGCTTCAGCACGCAGCGAGCTGACTGAGCGTGCTCCAGACTTCAGCAGAACCGTCCTACTGACGTGTTCATGCCCAAAACCTGAACAAGGTGCGGAGGAAATTACTTCCTGTTTCAGTTCGTCTTCCTCGTTGTTTTCAAACAAACCAGGTTCCTTATTGCTGATGTGGTAGGGTGGAGGAACGAGGTCCCGGGCGGGATTCGATCCCCAGACTCCCGGGTGAGAGTCGCGCGCGCTAACCAGTCAGCCAACGGGACATCCCCTTGGCCAAGTAGCCAGGGCGTGTGACCAATCGGGTCACACAGTCACACTGAGAGTTCAGGGACTTAAAGAGCAAGTCACCCCTTACAAGAAGTGTACTCAACTCCCACTTCATGTTTGAAAAATGCAACAAATGCTGTTACCTAGCAGACCGAGAGGGTGGAGCCACTAACAAATACACACACTCACAACATTGTGACATCATAATGTACCAGTTTACATCATAGCATACCTCTTAGCCAATAGCGGTGGCAGATTTAAATTCAAATGCAGTGAAGAATTTTTACCTGACAACGGCACAACACTGCCAGTTTCAGGCAGAAAATTTAAATTTTAACTAAAATGCACGAAAGTGCAAAACTATTGACTACATGTGTCTGCAGCACGATTAGACACACATTTATATAGTTTATCAGAAATAAATAGTTGATTTGGGGGTGACTTGCTCTTTAAAAACAAACCAGGTGTGTAAAGTGTTCCGCAGTAGACCTGAGTGCATCATCACAGCTCCTAGACGTGATGAGAGATGCTCAAGGGCGTGAGTGTAATACCCCCCCCCTCTGCCTCTACAGTGAAGGACCTGATCCACTGGCGAGACCCTAAGAAGTCTGGTCTAGTCTTCGGCCTGTCCATGCTGCTGCTGCTGTCACTGGCAGCCTTCAGCGTCATCAGCGTGGCCTCCTACCTGCTGCTCGCTCTGCTCTGCGTCACCATCACCTTCCGCATCTACAAGTCCATTGTCCAGGCGGTGCAGAAGTCTGCTGAGGGACACCCATTCAAGTAAGACTGGACCTTCTGTTTCTGCTCCCTAGGAGCTTCCTGCTCGGATGCTTTCACCATCAGGTGGTCAGGGTTAGGTTCTCATGGTTTTTATGGCTGTGGATGAACATCTGTGAAGAGTGTGTTTAAAGTCTTTAAAGGAACGTTTCTGAGGGAGGGTTAGGGTTGGGGACAACCCTAACCAGAGAGAGGTCATCTAATCACAACGTGCCCCAAGTAAGTAAGTAAGCCGCTTTGGATAAAAGCGACTGCAAAATAAATAAACGTAAACATAAATATAATCTTTCACGTTGCTTCAGTAAAACCGACTTCATGTGAAGCGGTCGCAAAACTCCAAGAAGAGACCTGGATAGATCCCAGATCCCAGAGAAGCTAACATCTGTGATGTGAGCCGGACAGTGTTCGCTAGTGATGACTTGAGGCTGTAGCAGGGACCCGGGTCAGTGAGCTGTGCTGGCTTTCTGTGTGGACTCATTTTGTGGTCCCTTTTCTCTCGCCTCATTCCTCTGCAGAGCGCTGTTAGAGAAGGATGTCAGCATTCCTCCGGAGACCTTCCGTAAGCACGTCGATTCCAGTCTGACCTACATCAACCGAGCCCTGCAGCAGATGAGCCGCCTCTTCTTGGTGGAGGACCTTGTGGACTCCCTAAAGGTGAGGAGCTCCTGGACTTCTGACTGTTTTTCACTACAGCCGGGTCTTAGGTCCAGCTTTTAGTTCGGATCAACAGCAGCTCCACTGAGACCGCATCAAACTGATGTGTTTAGTGTTTTAGTTCAACGTGGGAGTTCCTGGCCAATGCTACAAACTACATGTCAGAAAGAAAAGAAGGCACCTTCTGTAAGAGTAAGAGCCTCTTCTGATGGACTCCTCGTGGTCCGGTGCTGACCAGGAGTTCTCCAGACTCTGTTCCCATGACAGACAGAAGCCTCTGGGCCACAGGATGTCGGTTTGGAGACAATTATTAGTTATCAGTTGACAGTAGAACGGTTCTGCACCCTGGCCAAGAGAACAGTAAAGGAACTAATCATAGCTTTATGTATTTGACACGTTGGCTACAGTTTTAAGTTAGCCTAGCCCTGAAAGCACCACGATGAAACGGCTGCAGATCAGGCATACAGGGTATCCGCGGGTGCTTAAAAAGTCTTAAATTTACGTTTCCAAATTTAAGGCCTTGAAAGTCCTTAAAAATGACAAATAATCCTTAAATACAGTTTCCAAAGGTCTTAAATTACCAAAGACCCAATAAACTAGATTATTTTGTTTCTATGACATTTTCGTGAATTTCTAGTTAGTGTTCAGCATTTTTTGTGTACGATGTTGGCGTAAGCGGAACCGTACACATGCAGTTGGTTGTGAAAGGGGGCTATTTTTAGATGAGCACGTTAGCTGGTTAAGCTAGTGGGAGCTTGCGCCATGGGGAAGTGGAAGTTTAATGGTAACTGGATGGCTAATCCCACGATCGCGACGTGGTTAACACCGGTTCCAGGCAATAGCTGGAAATTATAGCAGAAATAAAATTTTCAAAAATAGCTTAAATTTGGTCAAAGTGGCCTTAAAAAAGGTCTTAAAAAGTCTTAAATTTGGCTCCCTTAAACCTGCAGATACCCTGGGTATAGCTGACGGATCCGTGCTGGATTAAATTACTGCAAACATGGTGAGGATGGAACGGTCGGTTATAAACGTTGTTGGGGACATGTCCCCGGGCATTCCCGCTTTAAATGACTCCTATGGCTGGGAACTAGATCAGAGATCCAGCAGGGAGGACTGGACGTGTTACACTGGACCACCTCCACTTCCCATCTCCAGTCTCCACTTACTAAAATGACCGGATGAGGTTTTTCCAGCGTATCTTAAGAGGGCATGCGACTGGTCCGCACACGGGTATGTCTGCGTAAAGGTAACGCTCTTCCTGAGCCGCAGGATAAAAACGGAGTTCTGTCGTCACAGCAGAAGCCGTCTTTGGTTGTGATCTTCTACTCGTCTGCCGTTTGACTTCTAACCTCCCAGATCTCCTCCTGAACATTTGGAATGCCCCTTTTAACTCGCCCAGTTACCCAGAATGCATCAGTGTGTCATCCACTGCTGTTGGAGAGAGTCATGTGGGCACAATCATCGTTCCCCTGAGGTGAGAGAGCTGAAACGAGGGTGTATAAAACCTCTCCAGGTTTAGACGGGCGCCGTCTGAGCTGATCATTCACTGGCTCCGCCCCCTCACCCTGGTCCTGAGGCCCGTGGTCGACATTCCTGCAGCCCAGCCTTTTGGGAGGGGCCCTTCCGTTTAGAGAGGAGCAGGTTCTGGTGGTTTGAGCAGCGGGCGCCTCCCTGACACCTCCCAGCTGAGGCCTTTGTGTTTGATCCCAGACGCTGAGTAACGCTTTCATTTGGTTTTATTTTTCTTCCATGTCAATCAATCAATCAAAGCTTTATTTATAAAGCGCCCTCCGCAACCCTGTCAGGAAGCCCAAGGCGCTGTAGGTGAGCTTGTCATCACGTCTCCAGATTAGCCCAGATAGATTAGAATTAGTGTCGCAGAAGTAGTACAATCTAGACTTATTAATGAATATAAAGACCTTTTATGGTGAATGGAGATGCTACATCACAGCCCGGAGCTTCAGCAAACAAGGTTCTCCGTGTTAACACACCTGGAACCTGCAGGGACAGTGAAACCCGTTTGTGCTCATGACTACAAACCCAGCTCCTGGTCCAAGCGGGACCTGGTTCTGTGGGCAGGTGAGCACACAGCTGGAAACATCTGGAGGAAGTCACTTCGGCGTCTACAGCAGACTAGAACCAAGCTGTTAGAACTGGTTTGGTCCAGCAGGGGGCAGCAGTGAGCTGGAGATGAAACGGCTTGATGTGACTTTATTAGAGGTTGTCTGAAGGCCTGTGTTCCTCCTCAGCTGGCTGTGGTCATGTGGTTGCTGACCTACGTTGGAGCGGTCTTCAATGGAATCACCATCCTCATCCTGGGTAGGCACCGTAGGAATCACATGGAATCACTGATAAATGATGGATTAACGGAGTTTAATTCATCAATAAACGGAAACTTTAATGCTTCATAAACCAATCTGTGTCTGTTTTCCAGCGGATATCCTGCTCTTTGCTGTTCCTCCTGTCTATGAGAAGAATAAGGTACACACACACACACACACACACACACACACACTCTGAGGGCTTTCTGCGTCGGTCCAGCTGCTGAGAACATGAAGTCCTCCATTGTTGGGTTAGATAACGACCTTCAGCACCTCACATTCTGACAGGAAGCTCCTCTGGACAAAAGCATTAGTTTATTCTACGGATTAAAATCCTCACGTACGGCACCTCGTAGTGAAGGTGACGAGTCAGACCCACACGAGGTTGGAGGACGTGGCACTGGACCTGACCTGTAGCTCCAGGCAGACTTGTTGTCTAACTGGTTTCTAATTCAGAGGTATGGTCGGGTTCAGATCAGACCAGCAGCAGCAGACTCGGGTTGTTTACCTGTTGTGACGTCCCGGTCTCTGACGCGAAGCTTCACGTTGACCTGATGCTGTTGGAGGCTCTTGGAGCTCTGAACTCGTTGGTTCTCGTGATGATTGAATCTGTGTTCCTCCCTCAGACCCAGATCGATCAGTACATTGATCTTGTTCGTACTCGAGTCAACGCCATGATTGCAAAGTAAGTGTTTTAACCTCTGAAGGGTTTAAGGATTGAACTGGTAATTGTGTGTTGTGGTGCTCCACACCTGTGTTCAGGTTAATTTTGGGCACCATCAGTTTGGACCTGCTTTACTTCCTGTTTATTTTCATGTTTTTATTTGGAACGTTGTTGGTTGAGATGAGCAACACCTCCTTAGATGACCTGGTGCTGGTCTTCAGACCTCAGACCGGTGTCTGTGTGGAGCAGCAGCTCATCTTCTGCCCTCTCTCCACAGGTTACAAGAAAAACTTCCTGGAGCGGTGAAGCGGGCCAAAACCGAATGATCCTACACCCTTCACGTCTCCATCATCATCATCATCTCCATCATCTGAAAGCCCTCTATCATGTCCCCCACACCCCCGTCTAACCCCCACCCACCTCCACACTGCTACACTGAACCATGCTAGGTAGAAAATCTCCGAGCTACTCGATGTTCGACGCAAGACTACTGCACAGCTTAACACGAGCATTAGGACGCCGTGCGTGTGCGCGCACACACACACACACACACAAGGCCAGGAGGTCATGTGACACTTGAGCAAAACCCACCTGTAAATAGACTCTGGTGAACTAGACGGAATCTGCGACCTGGTTTCATCAAGTACCGCGAACACCAGGTGAACTGTAGCGGCGCCTAAAAAAGCAGAACCACAATTCCCTCAAATGACGAGGCACGTTTATTTATGAAATGAAGACGCCTGCGCGCTCCGATTGGCCCGTTTGGGTTGCTTTCACCTGTCTGTGATGCACTGAACCGTTAAACCCACGAGCGTGTTTGAATGGGCCGGCTGCGGGTTCGGTCTAGTTCACCGTCTTGTGTTGAGATGCACGTTGGAACCGTTGTTTGTGTAAATACACCTGAAGACGACGAGCAGCTCTGCTATTAGGAAACTCTGACCCGGCTTTTACATCCGAGGATGGTTCCCCGACTCCTGCTCCTCCTCGGGCCCGGCGCTGCTGTTCGTCTGTATAGTTTATTAGAACTCCTGTTATGGATCCGGTAGGACTCGGGCGTTCCTGACTGGACCCGGCGGGGTACATAGCGCTGAAACGTAGATATCCAAACGCTTTCCCGGGTTGCTGTCGATTTAATAAGTAAAATGTTTGATTTTAATTTATTTGCAAAAAAAAAAGTCCAGAGTTGATGTAAAATGTCAGCGGTAGATGAAACGCAACAGCGGGTCTCTACCAGAGCTTTAGTTTTGCAGCTGGACGCAACAGCAGCGTACTTTGTGTTGGTGTTGATGAACGCGTGGAAGATTGTGACCCGAGAAGAAGTTTGATGGTTCCGGGTCGATCAGGAGGTGCTGTTTAATGGAAGAGCAGATCAGAGCGCGTTATAGAAGGGCGCCCCCAGGTTGTGTCGTACTCCTGACCCTAGCTTTGTTCGGTAAGCCTTTCCAGCTCGTGATCGTCTCCGTGGTGATTTAGACTTTGGTAAACCGTAGTGACGTGTTCTCTCTGCAGCTCCGTCTCGTTTTTAGGAGGAAGTTGAACACCACGTGTTGGTGTTGGTCCTGACGTGTTCCCTGGGTGACCTGGCAAAGGTCCAACCCCCAACCCCCGTGCATGACCTCTGTACGTCGTGTCACTGTGATTCTCTGGCGTGCTCCAGCTGATTCGTGCTCCGGTCGGACTTCTGCTCTGCCACCTGGGCTCCGTCGGACGCTTGGCTTCTGAAATATAATTTCACTTAAACATTTGTTGGATGTTTGGTTGAGAATTTATTTGTGTTTAAGTGGAAACATCAACTATACAAAGTAAAATAAAAGTGTCTGTGAATGTTTTGGGTGTTTTTGATTCCTCTGGACAGATAAAGGAAACTAGAACTTTACTTTGGAAACCTTTTTTTTTTTTTTTTTTTTTTACTTTTGTGCCTATAAATATTGTTGACAATGTATTCGTTCCACCACTTTCCACGTTAGCTGTTGCTGTATCAGAGGACACGCCATCAGCAGTATTTATAGTTGCCATGTTGGTTTTGGTAGGAGCTCACTTGGGTTAGAAGCACATAAGAGAAGTTGTCTTATTCTGAAGGACTTGAATCAAATTTCCCTGCATGCTTTTTTACTGCGCTAAGATTTCATGTTTAGGATGAGCTGACCCCTAAATGTTCGCTCAGCTTCCTAAGATGCTCAGGCGCCGCCAAGATGGCGTCCGTCTTTAGTGCGAACCATGGATAGGACGTCTTGATGCAGCATGCTTTCCTCCCCGTTTGAGGTTTATTCAGTTTGCTTTGAAATGATTTAACGGGTAAAGAGTTTGGTTCCAGGGTTTGAGCGATGTTGCAGGAAAAAGAAAAGTTTGTGGTCTCTGTACTGATGTCCAAGTGAAACTAATAAAAACAGCTGAAAGGTCTGGTTGTTGGATCTGTTTTCTTTCTCTCTCTCTCTCTCTCTCTCTCTCTCACACACACACACACACACACACACACACACACACACACACACACACACACACACACACACACACACACACACACACACACACACACACACACACACACACACACACACACACACACACACACAGAGAACGTATGAAACCTTTTAAAAACCAGTGAAAACCTCATATCCTCGAGGATTTTCAGTTCAGCGGGTTTTAGTTCGAACCTGCTTCAACACACCTGAGTTCAGTCTGCAGGTAATTACAGGCTTGCGATAAGCTGCTGCACAGGTGTGTTGCAGCAGAGAAACAAAGCGTGCTGGACACTGGCTCTCCAGGCCCGGAATCGATGGTCCTGCTCTGGGAGCTCTCGGCAACGACCATCTCGACTCGTGTACCAGAACAACAGCCCATGGTGATCATGAAGAGCAGATCTCACCTGAACCTACAGACTAAAAACGTTGTTCCTGCACAAAGCAGCAGAGTGGTTAATCGTAAGTGAAGGCCTGATTCACATGACCCTTTGTAGAGAGCTCCTAACCTCCCCGACATGGCAAACATCCAGTACAGTCCTGGCTAAAGATGGTGACAGCTCTCTGGATAAAGAACCAGCTGCTAATGGAAGAGACCCAAAGCTGGACAGTCCTAAGCACAGAAGACCCCCAGGAAGGGGCAAACCCATCCAGCTACCAGCCAATCACCTACCTCTACAACACAGAAGGTCCAGCCGGCCACCAAGGGTCCTAGGATGGAGAGACGTGGAGGTTGGGGCAGCAGTAGCTCAACAGGTTGAGCGGGTTGTCCAGTAATCGGAAAGTTGCAGGTTCGATCCCGGCTCCGGACAGAGAATTCTGCTGTTGTGTCCTTGGGCAAGACACTTAACCCACCTTGCCTGCTGGTGGTGGTCGGAGGGACCGTTGGCGCCTGTGCTCGGCAGCCTCGCCTCTGTCAGTGCGCCCCAGGGCAGCTGTGGCTACATCGTAGCTCATCACCATCAGTGTGTGAATGGATGAATGATACACTGTAGTGTAAAGCGCTTTGGAGTCCTTACTCGGAGAGGCGCTATACAAGTGCGGATCATTTATCATGTCATCACATGAGCAGCTACAACTGCTGGCCATCAGACTTCCTTCTCACCGCGTACTTTAGGTCAGGACTGAGGTTACTATGGTGGTTCTGCCACGAATAGAGCAAGCTCCTCATTAGTGATTATCCTAAATAAATAATAGATCAGACAGTTTTTGTCAACACCCAACAGAAAGGTACAACCGATCTGGCAGAAGGCGGTTTGTGATTGACTAAAGCCGGTCGGACTTTAAACGCCTGGAGACAGGAAGACCCCTCACCTCAACGTGTCATAGATCCTCGTCCAACACCTTCTGTTACGACAGACTCGTTTTTGCCGATTTTATTAAAGATTTTCAAAAATCAACAACAAATCTGATTATCGGTGTTGGTTCTTCTCCCTGGTCTCGTTTCTTTTAGGTGCGTTTGCTCTGACCTTACAAACAACTTCCTGCAACAAAACATCAGCAGAACCTCAGAAACGGTTAAGGATTGTGTGAGTATTCATTTATTCAGCCATGGCCGTGACTTTGATACTCGCCGTGACACGAAAACCCTCCATCGTCTACAGCAGGCAGGAAAACAAACCACAAATGAAGCAGAATCCCTGAGCTACATTTTCCAGGTGAAGGAGCAATATTCCATGGCAGATGTTCAGATACTAAACTCCATTTGTTGCATAAACTTTGAACAATAACAGGAACGATGCTGCTGCGAGGCACGCCGTTCTCTAACTGCTGCAGAAAGCTTTTCTTTGTGGATAAAGTGGAAAATGACTCGATTACAAAGACATTGTTTTAAAAACCAGGATGCCCAAAAGTGCTGATACAAACAAAAATATTTTAGTCTTTAAATATTTACACATAATTATATTTGTGCAGCATTTATGTAAGAAATTGCAAAGATTCGTGTTCTGCCCTGAAACAGACCACCTGCGGGACTCGGCGGCGCCGCCCTGTAGCCCGTTTGACCCAAACTAGAACCCGAGCTGAGCCCTGGCTGCACGAAATAAGCACTTCTATTTACAACATGGTGTCATTAAAAGCTTTAACGGTTGGGCGTTCAACAACTAACCCTAACCACCAGCTGAGATTTCATTCTGGGCTGGAACCAGACACTGAGCCAGAATCTTCCAATCGTACATTCTGGATGCTGAAGTTATACCGACGAAGATCCAAACAGCTGCTGCTAGGATCCACAGCTCCTTAATACCAGCTTGTTTACAAATGTATCCCTGATGATGTAACCGAGCCAGGCTGCATTATGGGTCTGCACCACCGTCTCTTACAGAGTTTTGATTCGCTGGTCACCGCTGGTTCAGCCCTTACAAAATCAGTGGTACCAAACCATAAGCCCTGAGGGCCGCCTGCTGGAAGGTTCTGATGAACTTAACAAGTTCTGAAGTCGAAGAAGCTTGTGAGCAGTTCTGTGGAGTTGTGGTGTAATGTTTATGATACCAAACTGTTTTCGGTCCAGTTCTGCTGAATGTTTCCCCTCGTCACTCTGGGCAGTCACAATTTGCCGTGACAGATTACAGGTTCTGTAAGCGTGTCTGCAGAACGCACACTCTGTACACTTGCATGTCCTGCAAGTTAAACAAAATCCAAATTAACTTTTAAATAAAGCAGGTGTATTTGTCAAATCGGAGTTTAAATCAGTCTCTTACGGGGACTTTGGGGACAGGTGGTGAATAAAAGAGACATAATTAGGAAACGGCGTGACCCAGACTGGTAGAAAGCTAACGAGTCTCGGACTTTGTTCCATCTGAAGTTTGTCCATAAGCATTTTAATCAATGTTTGGATTTAATTTAATTTGGAGGAAATAATTATAAATGACAAGAAAAACTCAATGAAACCAAAATAAAGAGCTCTGAACACGTGTGGAGCCCTTTCTAAGTGCTGAGCTGCGCCGAACTGGCAACGCCTTCGGTGTGCCCGTGATCCTGGGGGTAAACGCAGTCCTCAAAGTGGACGTAGTGCAGGGCAGTCTGGTTGTAGTTCTGCAGGGCCTGCTCCTTCTCCTCAGCGCTATAGAGCAGAGAGTGTGGGTGCACCTGTTGGATGTGTCTCTTGATGGTGCTGACCTTCAGCGTGGCCAGAGTGGCTCCACACACCATGCAAATCAGCCCATGTCTCCTGCAGTCGTAATCCATAAGGTAGTCCGCCTGCCATCGCACCTGGTAGTTCCTCCTCTGGTCCTTCCCAGGATAGTGGCTGTGACGAGGGGGTGTGGCTACTGTCTTGCCTCCACTCACACCCTCATCCTTTATTGCTATTTTGATGGGAGTTTGGACATCAGGGGAGGCGTCCTGGTTTGCGTTCCCTGTCGTATGGAGGACAGCACCCTCTCCTGGGTTTTCTTCTGGAAAAACAGAGACGAACTGAGAGAAAATTGCTGACATCTGACTAAAGCAAGCTAGACTTGTATAATTTCTTCTGCAAAGAGCTGCAAACAAACACAGCAGGTCTGTAATCAGAAGCTTCTGTTGAAGGCTGAAAAGGCCATCCATGATCTGTTTTTAACACAACCTCAGAAACAATTCTAACTTCGGGAGGAAGGCAGTTTTCGCTTATTCGAGTTAAACATGTTAGAAACACGCAGCAGCAGCAAGGTGGGTAGAGTCAGAACCTGGAAAAACTCATTTGAGATGTGATTTTAAAAGTTTAATCAGGAAACCCTCCCACTGGTTTACATGGAGGGGTGGGGCTTAGGTTCTAGAGATCCAGGAGCTGCCCCAGAGCACAGGGACCCCAGGGAGACTGCAACCAGAAAAGCCCCCGCCCCCCTCGAGAGGCGCAGAGGATCGCCCCGGGGGTCACAACCAGCAGCCGGCAGAGCCCTGGGAGATATCAGCGGCAAGCCCACAGGCCCGCCCGCAGCCTCCCACCCCCTAGCCGGCCGAGCCCGGGACCCAGCGACCCGGGACCCAGGGGCAACCAGCCCCACCGGAGACCCAACAGAGCGCAGGGACTCAGATCCCACCAGGCAGCCACTGGGATTAATCAGGCAGATGCCAAAAATCTTAAACCCATGTACTATAGGCTAGCTGCTAAATGATGACTTTACCCTGTGAAGGTTCTGATTGTTGAAGCAGACATCGCAGTACCTGGTTAGTCATTCAGGAATTAATAGAAATAACAGCTATTATGGGGGGGTGGGGGTCAGCAGGGTGGTGTACACCAACCAGACTCAGAGTTAGGACTGGACTGTCTAAAGGTAAGACCGCTTTAAAACAGGAAACACCCAAGTATCTAATGTTCGTACGCAGGATCCAACAATGAATAAAGACCTCTCACCGTCTTGAATCCGATTGCCGTCAGAAGGGTAGTCTTTGGTCCAGGCAGCAGCCATTGCTTCCCGTTCCTGTTGGCTCAGAGTCGTGGTCTCAGGATGAAACTCCTGGATGTGGCGGCGGAAACTGCTGACCTTGGTTTCATGCAGGACCTGAGAGCACACCATGCAGAATGTGCCCTGATTCTGAGGTCCGTAGGCAACCAGGTAGTCAAGGCGGAGCCGCCATGGGTCTCCCCCACGCAGCCGCCTCCTCTTGGGCTGGCGAAGAGGCTGGGCTGGCTGCTTAGGAGCACCGAAAACTCCATCCTCACCGATAAAAAAAATGTCCTGAGTTAAAGGAACATCACCAACGGGGGACACCTCAGCTTTCACCTGGATGGTCTTCATGTCTTCACCACGTACTTCTGTCCTCTTATCTTTGGTGTTGGCCTCTGACGTGATTGGGTTTTCTGACGGGTCTGGAAGAGAAAACAAACACTAAACAGTCAGATTTCAAAAATAATTCCTGGTGGTTCCAAATCATCATCATCTCCATCATCACTCTCAATCTCATTCTCATCATCATCACTACCATTATCATCATCATCATCATCACTGCCGTTATCATCATCATTACCATCATCACTACCATCATCATCATCATCATCATCATCACTGCCGTTATCATCACCATAACCATCATCAACATCATTACCATCATCATCATCACCATCCCCATCACCATCATTACCATCATCACAACCGTTATCGTTATCATCATCATTACCATCATCACTACCATCATCATCATCACCATCCCCATCATTACATCATCACTACCATTATCATCAACATCATTACCATAATCAAAACTGTTATCATCATCATCATCACGGCCGTTATCATCACCATCATCATCATCACCATAACCATCATCAACATCATTACCATCATCATCATCACCATCCCCATCACCATCATTACCATCATCACAACCGTTATCGTTATCATCATCATTACCATCATCACTACCATCATCATCATCACCATCCCCATCATTACATCATCACTACCATTATCATCAACATCATTACCATAATCAAAACTGTTATCATCATCATCATCACTGCCGTTATCATCACCATCATCATCATCACCATAACCATCATCAACATCATTACCATCATCATCATCACCATCCCCATCACCATCATTACCATCATCACAACCGTTATCGTTATCATCATCATTACCATCATCACTACCATCATCATCATCACCATCCCCATCATTACATCATCACTACCATTATCATCAACATCATTACCATAATCAAAACTGTTATCATCATCATCATCACGGCCGTTATCGTCGTCATCATCATCATTACCATCATCACTACCGTCATCATCAACATCATTACCATCATCATCATCATCATCACCATCCCCATCACCATCATCACAACCGTTATCATCATCATCATCATCATCATCACTGCCGTTATCGTCAACATCATCATTACCATCATCACTACCGTTATCATCATCATCATCATCATCATCACTGCCGTTATCGTCAACATCATCATTACCATCATCACTACCGTTATCATCATCATCATCATCATCACCACTGCCGTTATCGTCAACATCATCATTACCATCATCACTACCGTTATCATCATCATCATCACCACTGCCGTTATCGTCATCATCATCATCATCATCATCACCACTGCCGTTATCGTCATCATCATCATTACCATCATCACAACTGTTATCATCACCATCATCACTACCACCACCACCATCACCATCATCATTATCATTATTACCATTATCATGACCATAGCCATGGTCACAACTTCACTTACTATTATCACTATCATTACATCTTCCTCCACATCATCATCATCGTCATGTCTGACTTGTCAGCTGCAAATGTCAATGAATGAATGTCACCATCATCTCTATTGTCTCTAACATTAGAACCAATATTATAACCACCATGAAGCAGAGGTGGGGAATTGTAGCATCAACAAGTCATCTCCACGTCGTGTATTTGTTCTGCTCAGCTACTGAACAAGGGTCATTCACTGTGCTGATTGAAAGCACCTGGTTTAGTTGCTGAGCGGAAGAACAACCTGGCATGGAGATGACTTGTTGATGCTACAATTCCCCATCTCTGCCAGGAAGTCTGTTTTTGGAAGTTACCCATACATTATTATTGTTGTTGTTTTTGTTATTTAAATAGGATCCGAGTGTGTGTGTGTGTGTGTGCGCGCGCACGCGTGATGACTCACTGTGGGACTGAGCCCAGGCCTGCAGGATGCAGTGCTTCTCCTCTGAGCTGTACACCAGGGAGTTGGGGTGGGTGTCCAGCATGTGGCTTTTGATGTGGTCCAAGTGAAGCGAGGGCAGTTCTGTTCCACACACCATACAAAGCAGCCGGCCTGCTTCGGCTTCATACTCCATCAGGAACTCCTGGCGGAACCAGGCGTGCAGCGAGTCGTTAAGGTAGCGCTCCAAAGTCTGTGCTGATGGTCCAGGAAGTTCCTGCTTTTCCTCTCTGGACTTTAAGCCTTCACCATCCACAGGAGGAGACAAAGTGGGGGATTGTTGGGGCTGCTCTAGTGGAGCTACAGGATCTGGAGATTCTGTATAACCATAAACAAGACATAGTGGTAAACCCATTACGTGAATTTTTTTTTATCAAACAACTCTCTTACTCATAGCTGTTAGGAGCTGCAGTGGACGCAACACATTCTGATTTTAGGCTTCACCACCTCTCAGCAAACAAAACGGGCTCCAAACCATTACGGTTCACACTCCGAGCTAAAAGGTGATCGTAGTAGCGCGGACTCCCGTGACGTCTCACAGACGCAGATCTAAATCAAATGCACTTAGTGAAGAAAAGATGTTAAGTGTTTTGGTCTTTTTGCCAAGATGTTCGGAGCGTATTTATTAGCTAGACCAACACTGGTTTGTAAAAGCCAGCTTTACAGTTGATGTCATGCGCGACAGCTCGACGTGAAACAACCTGAACCAGAGTAAAGATAAAGGTGAAATATTGGACGATATCTGAAGTTCTGCAAACAATATTTGCAATATTCCAGTTACTAAATAAACCTTTTTATCTTGGAGCGTTGCTGCTGGCTGCTGTCGAACAGAAACATAGCAGGCACCACAGTCAGGGGCAAATGGGGGGTTTCTAATGTATAAACTGGATATGAGGCTGAAAATAGAAGCTAATCCTTTGAAGTTGTTCCACAATTATTTGAAAACACTATTGATGACGAAAACTCTTGACTTTGCAAGTAAAGGCGAACACCACTGAGAGTAAAGTCATTCATTTACAAATACAACGCCTGGATATTCTCTCAGGGGTGAGTGGTGAATTTGGTTTACATTCAATGACCATCAGAACTCTCAAACACGAGACTGCTGCACAAACAAGAATGAAGAAAACAACACAAACTATCGAATGGTTCAGTGTTTACAGTGACTGCAGAGATAGAGAACAGGTATTTGACACATCAGCAGTTTATCACTAAGGGTTTTTCTAAATCTGCTAGACACTAAATATGCACCAGATTTTGCCATCAAGTCAAATATTGAATTCATACCAGTTGAGTCCTAATACATAAAGTGAAATGAGAGATTATTTAATATAGGGCTGCACGATATTAGGAAAACCTGCGATATTCGATTACAGTGATTAATATTGCGATGACGATATTACTTGCGATAACTAAAAACTTAACTCAGGAACTAAAACAATCAAAAACAAAGAAATAAAAAAAGTAATAAAAAGTAGAAAAGCAAAAGATGTGAAAAGGAAAGGGAAACAGAAAATAAACAAGAAAAGGCAATGAGTGGATTCCGGGAAAAGCAGAATCAGCAGAAAGTTCTCTTCCGGCACTCGCAGAGTACAGACGCTTATGCTTTTGCTCCCTTATCTTTTTTTCCCAAGGCTCTTTGTCCTGTCTGCCCAGAGCGCTTCTCTGTATTTCTCCTGAAAATCCCTATTTTTTAAGAAATGGATTTAATTAATTGGTCATTCAATGTGATTGATAAGATTTTTTCAATGATGAGAACGGAGCAGGGGGCTCCCACTTGCCCGCAAGGGACACACCCGGTGGGGTATATGCTCGATTCCTGGAAAGAATGGAGGATCGTATGCCTCTCCCAGCTGTCCATTGAGGACGTCGAAGATGTGTGGATGTTTGGTCTGATGATCACTGGATTTCTTCTGATTGGAGCGGGAGGATATCTGGGTTTCTGGAAATTTGGGAAGACAGGAGCGATTGGAGGGCGACCCGCACCCACAGGAAGCACCGTCCGTGTGGAGACCTCACAGACTGGGACGTTACTCGAGGCGAATCGTAAGCTGGACAATGTTCTAGCTGCGTTACCGGTATTAGTGCGCAAAATGGATGTCATCTCGGAGAGAGTCACCGGACGGTGTGGAGATGTTTAAAACCTGAATTGGCTTCACTGGAGGACTGGAATGATCAGTTACAGACTTGAAGGCAGAGAGGAAAATTATCTCTGCCTGACCCAAACCCAAACAAAGTCTTTTTATCCAAATCTGACGCCATGGCTGCCTTGTTAGCTGTAAACTGTAATTCTGTGTGTATTTGAATTTGTATTTGCATGTTGTTTTCATATCATGTCCTGATAATTGTAAAGCACATTGAATTGCCTCTGTGTTTGAAATATGCTCTAGACACAAAGCTGACTTGCCTCCCAGTGGCCCCCACACACACTTATAGAAATAAAATAATCTTGATTATTGGGTCTTTGTTAATTTAAGACCTTTGGAAACTGTATTTAAGGATTATTGGTAATTTTTAAGGATATTTAAAGCCTTAAATTTGGAAAAGCAAATTTAAGCCTTTTTAAGGACCCGCGGATACCCTGTGTCCACATGCTGCCTCCTCAGCACTGTCTTAGCCACAACTACCACCCATTCATTGTCCTCCACTCCCACATGAGCCAGAACCCAAACAAAACACACCGGAGCATCCAACAATCTGACACAAGCCAGCAGGTCAGGCCGAGGCCCAGAGCGCTTCACTATCAGTGCTTCCATTGTAGCCACAGAGTCAAAAGAAAGGACAGAACCAGGATGTATGTTCTTCCACCCCCTGCAGAGCGCATAAGACCACCACCAACTCAGCTGTGAGCACTGAACAACAAAGCGACCACTACGAAAATCCAGGCGAGGGATCACCAATCCCAGCGCCACCTTGCTGCTCACCGGATCCTTGGAACAAATAAGACCCCCGAACTGTCTCCCTAAAATCCCCCACATCTCCAGCCCTCCTGTCACCCTGACCAAAACAGAAAAGTCCACCAGAGGTTCAGGCAAAAGCCAAGGCAGGACCTCGGTCCAGACCAGGCGAGAACACACTCAAGAAAGCCCAACTTCTCAACCCCCCCCCCCCCCCCCCCCCCAGTCAATCAGGAAAACTGCCCTTTGGCTTGTCCCCACAAATTTCCAATGGTGGCCTAACAGGGCCAACGCAGGGGTAGACAAACCCAAGCCCCTGTCCCTCATCAGATAACGTGAGATCTGATCACACCCCTGTACACCATCAACCAGGTGTTCTTATCCGCCCCCGGTCAGATCCTGTGAGCCTTCTGGGTCATAAGAAGCATTTATAGGCCATCAATTAGGACTAAAGCAGCTGATATCATTTAGTATAGATAGGGGGCGGGGTTCCTCTCTCAGTAGTGACGGATTTCAGGAGATCTCCTGGCTTTCTTTGCACCTTATAATCTTCATGAGTTTCACTTTATTACACATAACTCAATTTATGGACTTAACTGTTTAAATGTCTTTGCATTACTTAAATATCTGAGTTGATACTGACGTGTGGTGGGAATTATGTGTCAATAGCGCTGTCACTGTGGGAAAATTTAACCTCACGGTTATTGTGACCAAAATGATTACGGTTTCCGGTATTATCGCGTTGTCTTTTTTTAACGTGTTACATTTTCAGACAACTACATAAACCCTGTATATCAGGAAAATATTGTCCTCGGTTTGTGTCTACATTTAGCCTAAAATTAGTTATTTTATAATGATGTTGTTTATGTGTTTACATGTTTCCCCTTTAGTGTTTAAAATACCAATATTTGCCCATAACTTCTTTTTTGTCTGTTTGATGTCATCATTTAAAAATATTAGATCAGATGATACTCAGTACTCAAGTAGTCTTCTAATCAGATACTTTTTTACCCTTACTTGAGTAATAAACCCTATATCAGGAAAATATTGTCCTTGGTTTGTGTCCTTCCAGTGAGCTTTGCAGATGTGGGAAAATGTCATCAGGCAGTAATCATTGTTAAATTCATAATTATTCTCGGAGAGAGACCAACTCTTATCTGCCCCTGGGAGCCCCGTAATGCATAGCGTCATTTCAACATGGCGGTGTCCGCGACACGGTTTATATGCAGGTAGCGGCGCTGCGGCTGCTTTATATAGCGACTCGTTGCGTTCTCCCTCAACCCAAATCCTCGGATCACGCATTTTAGCTAAAACGCTAACGTTAGCTTGCCTTGCGTTGACTGTAGAGTTGTGGGTGATGGTCACGCAGATGTGTCATGAGATTTGAAGCGTTGCTGCCTTTCACAGACACTTTTTCTGCACGTGCTGCAAACAGGATAGCCGTCTTCTATCAGCTGTCCCTCGGCATTCTTCAAATATCCAAAAAATGCCCGTACTTCCCACTTTGTCTTCTTTGAGGGATAATAAATGTCCTGAGCGCTGCCGTCTCCTCCTTTGGCCATTATTTCAGCTTTAGCTTCAAGAAAGTTTTGGTTGTAAACAACAAAGTGCGCATGTGCCGCCGGCAACTTCAGCAGATGATACGGTGGCTGGTGAGGGTCACCGCGCCTACACCGCAGCCACAGTAACCCACCGAGATAATATAGTTTTTAAAAAACAAGACGTTTATTATTATTATCAACTTATTTACCGGGGTTTACCGCTACACCGGTTACCGTGACGACCACTTACTGATAAAAATGTTGATTCTCCCCGCTGTATCCTCAGGTGCAATTACCAACATCATTATGAATCATTTATATATAATCCTTAATAGTGAAATGAGCATTAGTCATAAACACACAAAACAAGCTGCCTTCATGGTCGTGTTGGTTATCTTAACTGAATCATGACGTCATCTGTGCCACTTGTGCGAGACTCACAAAACACAAAGTCCTTCCGGTCTCAGAGCACTACGCACCTGCAGTCTGCTGGCCCAAGTGCGCTGGATCATCATCTGTGTGGGGTGATGGCCCAGAACCAGAGCTGTATGACCTCTGACCTCCCTCGTGGTTCAGGTGACTCTCCCATCCCGAGCGAATCACCTCCTTGTCCGCAGCGCTCCACAGCAGAGAGTAAGGGTGCTTCTGCCTGATGTGTCTCTTGATGGTG
>NC_091743.1:86976457-87008957 GCF_043380555.1 Nothobranchius furzeri
GAGGACAATAGGCCTGAGATCATGTCCATTGTAGCGCCCTGGGAGACAGCGGGTCTCTCGCCCTGGTGCTGACTCGGTTCGGCAGGGTTTGTTTACTACGCTGCAGACACGGAACCGTTTCCGCAGAGCCGCGAGTGAAGACCGGTGAAAGCCTGGGACGGGTGTGAGTGCTGGTGGATGGGGACAGGTTTAAAGGGACAGACACACACCTCCAGGTTTAAGATGGCGAATAAAGCTCAGAGTTACTGGATCAGAAATAATGAGAAACGGTGGATCATCTCAGAAAGTGACTCTCTGCTGAAGCGTTGCTGAAGAAGGTCTCCGGTTCAAATCCAGAGCAGCCTGTTGGTGTTCTCCAGGGTTTGTCCTGGTACTTGGTTTCTGCCTCAGACCCTACACGTGTGTCAGGTTGACGGAAGACCAAACTGTTCCTAGAAGTGAGCGAGTTGTTAGTCCCGTGATGGACTCGACTCGAGACCTGACCAGTGTGTCCTCCACCTCTCACCTGGTGCGGGAAAAGGAGAATCTAAGAAATCGTCTTCGCCCAGCATGCAGTGGTGACCCTGATCCCCAGACGGATTCAGTCTAGTTCACAGTTTCCTGCTTCTGGCAAAAACACCTGACCAGCCCAACACAATAGGGCCTAACGACATCAACAGCAACTCCTCTGAGGGGAGGGTGTTAGTGTTTCAGCTTGTTAAGCAATAAGAGCTCAATAAAGTTTATTATCCAGACACTCCACATGTTCCAGCTGCCGGTATCACAGATGGATTTAGACTCCGCTTCAGCTGCAACATGTTCAGGTCTGGACTGGAACCGGATTCCGTGTTTGGATCAGGGTTCTGGTTCATGATCCGGTTCCTTTCAGCTTCTGCTGTTAGACAGATGAAATCCAGCTAGACTCTAGAACATGTTGGTGCCTCTTGGCCGCAGAACCAGCCCAAATCATCATCCCTCCACTGCCGCGCCGACAGCACAGTATCGCATTTGACTTTGACCTCACGACGTTTTCCTTTTCAATCATCTTTGATTGTAGCGCCATGGAGTCCAGCTTCAGATTGCCGTCTGAGACCCGTAGAGTAGTTTACTGCACAGGTCAACCTTTGAGTTTTACGACTCGGTGGTCAAAAAAGATGAATTTAGAATCAAATCTGGATTCTGCTTGACCTTTTCTTCTGCCAGTGTTTTTATTTCTGGTGCGTCTGTTTCACGATTGATCTCACATAATAGCGTTTGACGCGGAGAAACGTAAAACTCGAGCTTGTTTTGTTTTTCTTACAGTTCCTGTTTACCAGTGTGATGTCAGCAGCTCTGCGTCTTCCAGAACAATGCGGTGAATTTGAGAACCACGTGGAATCTGGACCGAAGGGCCGGCCCGAGGAGCTGGAATAGCCTGGGCGCAGACTGTTGCGTGTAGACGTGGACCGATGGGCTGTTCAAGCTCGCAATAGCATGCTAGCTGCTAAAGGTAAAGGTGGTTCAACGTCTCACCGCTACCGGCCGGCCTCGGAGTACGACGATGCCACTCTCGCTCAAAAGAGGGAATATTGGAGGAATAAGAAACGGCAACAGAGGGCTCGTCTGTCGGAGCAGAGAGGAAAGCCAGCGAAGGAGAAGGTCTCGTTCCAGCGTGATTCCGCTGCGGGGACTTTGCCAAACTTTGCATTGTCTCGTCCCTTTTACAGTAATGTCTCATGCGTTGCTTCATTAAAGAGGAGAGGTACAGATGGAGTTGGCTCAGAGGATGCTGCTAGCGACCAAGAGGAAAGGTGTCTCGAGACCGCAAACGTTAAAGGCTTCCGGCTGACGTCTGGTTCAGTCGTAGCTCCAGGAGCTGCAGCAACACGTGTGGTTAGCTCTCCCAGCTCCGGTGGAACCCAGCTCGGCACCAGTTCATCGGCGCCTCCTGTGATCGACTCTAGCGTTACAAACGGCAGCTCCATCAAAGCAGAACCTCAGCCATGCGTGTCCGTGCAGGGCAGATCCGTCCCCAGAACCCGGCCCAAGGCCCACGTTCTGTCACCCATTCCGCCCATGACCGACCCACTCGCCACCACACAAATGAAACGCGCCCCCATTTCCAGTAAAGCAGCAGTACCTCGGAGTGGACCAAAGAGTGCTTTGGTCTCCAGGAGAAGGGCCGAAGGTCCTCCTCAGCCTCCCTCGGTGTCCGAGGAGGAGAAGGCAGCCAGGCGCAGAGAGCACTGGAGGCTCAAAAAGCGGGAGCAGCGGGCAAAGCTGGCGGCTCAGACGGCTAACGTCAAAGAGAGAACGCAGATTGGAGGTGGGACACGTCAGAGGACGACGGCACAGAAAACTGTGTCTGGCTTCATGCTTCCATCACAGACCTTTCTGAGAGGAATGGGACAGAAGCTGTGTTCTGTTCGGGTCAAAGTGCCATTCATAGCTGCCAGACACGATTCTGATAAACCCCGGAGCAGGTCTGTCTCCATGCTGCCAGCGGGTCCTGTCAAAGTCCAAAACCCTCAGAAGAGCAGAAGAAAGCAGCCGACCCTCACGTGTGATGTTAACTCTGGGAGGAGGCCAGCGGACTCTCAGAGAAAAGCAAGCTGCCTCACTCCGTCGGACCCCAGAGGCATCGCTCCGTGTAGGTCTCCTCGACTCAAGTTCATCGACGCGCAGAAGAAGTTCATAAGTCTTGGGAATTTAAGATGCAAATCTCCCTCCGTGGCTTCGGCGTTATCCACCAGAGGACTGCCCAAAGCGGACCCGAATGACTCATCAGAGCAGATCATAGCCAAGCGGCGAGAGTACTGGAGGATTAAAAAGCGCGAGCAGCGGGCCAAGCTGTCGCTGGAGTCCAAGACTCGGGCGCAGGAGAAGCAGTCCCTGAGAGTGAGACGGTACCAGCAAATCCTCGCGGATCTGAGAAAGACAAGGGCGCTGACGCACTCAACAGGAAGTGCCCTTTCTCCTGATTCTGAGACCATCGGAGGCTTCATCAAGGAGGATGGGACTCTGACCGTTAACCTTCCTTCATACAGAAACGCAGCCGGTGGGGGATGTAAGGAGGAGCGCAGCGGAGGTCCTCAGAATGTCCACATGACTCGAGCACAGCACGGAGCCGGGACGACGAGGGGACGTGCTGGTCCGGTCCAGGAAAGCCAGGCTCCACCTCAGGGCGTGCAGCCGGTCCACAGACCTCCAGGATTACTCCAAATCAAACCTCACGTTAGCAGCTCCGATTCTGGCCCGCCCTCAGCCACATCCCAAAGAGTTGGTCCGCTCACGCATTCCAGTACCCGCCAGAACACAGGATCAACATCTGGATCAGGCGGGGGCAGCTGTGTGATGAAAGTGGCCGTCTCCAGCTGTGCTCCGTCTCAGAATGTGTTGCTGCCAGAGGAGGACAGGATAGCGAAGAGGAGGGGGTACTGGAGAGTAAAGAAACGTGAGCAGCGAGCAGCCCGCGCTATTCTCCTGAAGCACAGCTCGGCCCTGCTGAAGAGGAGAGCTCAGAGGCCAGACCCGGCAACCGCCGTGACTACACGTGCAGAAGACTCGCCACATGGAAATGACATAAAACAGGAGAGTGAGTCCACGTCTGACCTACGTTCTCCACCAGAGCAGCCGCCGAGCACCCTGCCTGCCCCTCCGGGGCTGCAGCTGGAGCTGGACCCGAGTCTGTACTCCGACAGCCAAGCTACCACTCTGCTAGCCGTGGCCTCCATGAAGAAGCTCCTGGAGGAGTCTCTCAGCAGCGTGGCAGAGTGTCAAACGGAGCAGCTTGGTCTTCAAATCAAGCCGGATGAAGATGATTCTGAGCTGGACGTGAAGCCCGCGGTGTCTCAGCTGATCTTTGCAAACGACGCCGCTACCTCAGCAGCTGCTGACGCAACTCTGCAGATGAAAGGCTGGGATCCAGGTAGTGACGATGTGGTACCAAGAGGCTCAGTGAGCCCTCAGCTCAACTCTTCACTAGTCAGCGACATGCTTCCCTCTTTTCCCGCCTGCAGCGAGGTAGAACTTCTCACCTGTGAGCACTCGTCCCAACCCCTCTCTAACCTCACTGAGAATCGAACCGTGGAAGCTTCTGGGTCTCCGTGCAGAACCCAGAGACTCGTCAGCAACAACCTTCAGGACATCTGCTCCCCAGAGCCGGCTCAGCTTCGCCACCTGCCAGCTATGTCCCTGTACCACCCACACCAGCAGCAGCATCAGGGCTGGTCCCAGAGCAGCAGCCTGCCTCCAGCACAGGCGCACACCCACGTGGGAGCGGAGCGGAGCGGCTTAACCAGCCTGCAGAGGAAGAGGGAGTACTGGAAGCTGATGAAGAGGCAGCAGAGGGCTCGACTACGGGCCAAGCAGAAGGAGCAACCATCCAAAAGCAGCAGTCGGCCCCTTGTGGAGAACATCCAGGTACCAAACACATGGGCTCCAGCCTTTGAGTAACACTGGTTCTCTCGCAGGCCGGCGCTTTATTTCTCCATGAAAATGGCTTGAATGTGATTTTGGCAGACTTAAGAACCGGATCGAGCCTCAGACCAAACATCAGTTAGCCCATGCAGCTCAAAGCCACCCAACGTCACGCTGCAGTTTAAAGGGACTATGTGGAAGTGTGACAGCCAAAACATGTGTAGAAATAATAAATGTCTTCTTCATACGTTCTCCTGCAATGCCCTGGTCCTGTAGAATGAGCCCTGGCATTTTTACTGTGATTGCCTGTTTTTCTGTAAAATCACAGAAAAAGAGAGATGCTCGGGTCGAGCAGGCTGCTTCATGCGCGTTCACGCTCAGTCATCGCCCGTAGCATTTGCTATCCGTAGCTTTAGCAGCAGAGAGAGAGGCAGTGCCACTTTGTCGCTGTTCCTAACGCCTAGTGACAAAGCTAGCTACATTTCTGAGGACCCTTAGCTACTTTCTGTAGAACTTTCTTCTAGATATTTCCTGCAAATTAGCAACAAAATAGCCATTTTCACTCCAAACCGTTCTTTGGACGTTGTTTCAGCTGTCATCAAGGATATAAATGTTACAGATACAAAAGACATCACTGGCGCTTTAGCTCACCTAATAAGATGTCGGGCTCTCGTGCGGGAGACCCGGGTTCAAATCTGGAGTTAATATAGTTTATTAGAGTTTCTCTTTTACATTAATGGTATTTTTTTTTACAGTAAGATGCCCAAATTTTTATCTGAGACTCGCCGAACGGCATTGAATTCACAGATAAAAAAGATGTGGGTTCAACTTCCATTTTGGAACAATTTTTCAAGCAAGGGAAGGGAATGATCTGAGCATGCAGGAGGACTGACCCATCATAAACCTTTGTCAGCTGTGCTGAAGAGAAAGGTACAGAACCAAATTATTTAATTAATTAGCTGCGTGTTCTCCTGTCCTCTGTCCTCCGGGCCACACACACACACACACACACACACACACACACACACACACACGGACTGTCAGCTGTTATTTTCGTTAAGGAGTGTGCACGTACAGCATGCACGCCTCGTGCACGAGCCTACTATTGAAGCTGCCGTTATGCTTTTGGCCTACGGGGGCAATCGCGAGCATAAAAATTCAAAAGTCCATAAAGTCCCTTTAAAGAGCACACTGTTGACTAACGAGTGGGTTTCTGTTCAGCCGCTGGTCTCGGAGTCAGACTCTGTTTTATTCCAGCTGAAACCTCTTAGAGGATTAAAAACACGAGTGTTTATTCTCTCTGACCTAACCTGTCTCTCTTCCAGGTCCCAGGGCCTCTGAAGGATGTGGGTCGGTGCAAGCCGGCCCCCCAGCCCCACCTGTCGCTCGCCTCTGTGGCTGCAGGGACCGCCATCCCTAGAGTCCTGGTTGTTAGGCGAACAGCAGCTAACCCCGAACGGTGTCCTGACACGCTTCAGGTCAAACTGCCCATGACCAGCAGAGAAGATCGGATGAATGTTGGGTCTTTTGATGATGGGTGTCTTCATAAACAGCCCCATCGTAGCGTGGCCCCATGCTTCTCTGCTCTGAACCCCCCCGATAACCCACTGTCCAGCATCCACTTGCGTTCTATTGAATTACCTGGTCAAACATCTAATTTCATCAAAAACTCCTCCTGTGGTCTTCAGAGCCAGTCCTCCTCCAACCTGGCACCCATTAGCACCTTGGTTCCTCCGAAGCCCATCCCGGGGGAGTCTGAGGAGGACTTTTTAAGGAGGAAACGAGAGTACTGGAGGATAAAAAAGAAGGAACAGCGAGCCAGGAAGGCTGTTCGAGACAGGGATCCCCTTGCACACGTGGTCTCAAACAGCTGGAGTCCCGTTCCACCAGTCCAGGGTCTACAGACTTCAGGAGCTGCACAGGTATCTTCAGAGCCTTAAATTAGTCTTCTTCTAGACTACAGGTTTAATCAATGTTCTGGGCCCTTGTTCTCTCCTGATGGAGGGCGTTGGACTACCAGTTAGGGCTCAGACGGAAGCAGAACCTTGTACAGAGGAACCAGGACAGCCCCCCGGAAACGGGTCCGGGGAGGTGGGTTCACGTCTGCTGGCTGAGCCTTACCTCTTGGGGCTCACCCTTGGGTTAGTCAGCTCAGAACAGATGTGTGTGTGTGTGTGTTTTTTGGGGGGGCTCAGAACTGATGTGACCTCTGAGTTAGGTCAGATTAAAATCTGTGAGCTGGGTCCTTCCTGTCTGCTGCTCCATGATCGCTCCGGTCTTTCTGCAGGATCCTGGGAAGTGGGGGGATCCCTCTGTGGACTCGGAGCCTCTGAAGAGGTGGGTGTATTATTCAGCCTTTCACCAGGATCTTTCCCATGTTAAGGATTCATTCATTCATCCATCCATTCACTTGGTAGAGACAGTGCATCTATGTAAATATTCTAGATTATAGCACAATGCTGATTTACACCTGCAGTCTCCAGACAGGTCACTCAGAAAGGTGAGACGGAGCAGGACACACACACATGTTTCACACACTAGCCAAAGGTCAAAGGTTAATGGCTGCATGTTTAAGCTTATGATGTTGAGCACTCCCTTATGGAAGACCAGGGCTTACTGGGTAATGGTGAAATCTCCTTTTCCAGTGTGAAAGTGGACCCAGACCCATCACATGACACTCCCCAGGTAGCAGGTGACGTATCACTCCACCCACCTTTAATAATACAAGCTAAAGTGGCCGCTGTGGGACGAAGTAACCGTGTCTCCTCAGATGAGCCGGAGCCCCTGTTGACGGACTACGGTGGTTACAACGAAGACGATGGTCGTCCTTCAGAGGTGGTTTGGAGGAACCGTTACCTGATGGACTACGACCCGCTCAACCAGCTGTTGGTGTGCATGGTGTGTGGGGAGCTGCAGTACTCTCACACCCTGGAGGGCGTGAGGGCCCACATCGACGAGGCTCACCCACACACCATGACCCTTGACCCCAGGGAGAAGCAGCAGATCCTGGAGGGTTGGGATGAGCAGGTGTCCCAACGGGAACGCTTCTTCACCAGCCAGCTGCAGCAGCACAGCACCGTTCTAGCAGGTAAACGGCACTTTCACACTAGCATCGGCTCCACTCCACCTCGACCGGGTCGGAAGTGTTTTGGTTTAGGTAGCCTCGGATTTTCCCGGACGTCTTTTCAGCCCTCTTGTTGAGGCGGTCTGCCTGGAGCCGAACAGAGCCGACACGCCCACTGCTGACCGATTGGCCGGCTCAAAATCACACTTACTTAGGGGGAGCCTATGATTGGCAGAGAGAATCAGCCTGCGGGGGCTTCCCACAGGCATGATTCATCGTCATTCTGGATACTGTGGAGTTAACACACGAGAGAGAGAGAGAGAGAGAGAGAGAGAGAGAGAGAGAGAGAGAGAGAGAGAGAGAGAGAGAGAGAGAGAGAGAGAGAGAGAGAGAGAGAGAGAGAGAGAGAGAGAGAGAGAGAGAGAGAGAGAGAGAGAGAGAGAGAGAGAGAGAGAGAGAGAGAGAGAGAGAGAGAGAGAGAGAGAGAGAGAGAGAGAGAGAGAGAGAGAGAGAGAGAGAGAGAGAGAGAGAGAGAGAGAGAGAGAGAGAGAGAGAGAGAGAGAGAGAGAGAGAGAGAGAGAGAGAGAGAGAGAGAGAGAGAGAGAGAGAGAGAGAGAGAGAGAGAGAGAGAGAGAGAGAGAGAGAGAGAGAGAGAATGTGAAATCAGTCTCCAAAAGCAAGACTGCTCAGGCTGCTTTTGTTTAATAATGGAGACAACTTTAGCCCCGCCCACTTGCTCAGAGATGTTTATGTTTATTTATTTAGCAGACGCTTTTATCCAAAGCGACTTACAATTTATAACCTATAGGGCATGTTGTGATCTGTGGGGGAAACCGGAGTACCCGGAGGAAAGCCACGCATGCACGGGGAGAACACGCAACTCCACGCAGAAAGGCCGCAGCAGAGTTTTGAACCTGCGACCTTCGTGCTGCGAGGCAACAGTGCTAACCACTGCGCCACCATGCAGCCCACAGGGGCCCACAGCCCTCATGACATCACAGGCCAGAGACTGCCCTTGTTTTTTATCTTGAGAGGCGCCGTATAAAAGATTGCCTTCATTCTTTCGTGTTAATAATGTTAATATTAGGGCTGCACAATATATCGCAAATATATCGATATCGCGATATCAGCATGCACAATATGCATATCGCAAAGAACGGATAAATATCGCGATGAAAAGTCAGCTCAAATGTTTGCTACACATGACGCATTCTGTCCATCAAACTGAAGCATGATGTTTTTTTAACTAATCAAATAGAGCTCTTCACCCATTTGGCCAATTGGGTGGGTTCTCATAGGTTAGATGCCCGCCCCGACACTTAATTTGGATGGCTAGCAAACACCTGAGTTAGCTTTGTTCTGCTCTTTCTGCTGATTCTGCTTTTCCTGGGATCCACGATTCCCTTTTCTTGTTCATTTAGTTTTTCCCTTTCTTCACATCTTTTGCGTTTTTCATTTTAATGATATTTTTAGTCATTTTTTAATTTCTTTGTTTTTGATCAATTTTGTTCCTGAGTTAAGATTTTATTTATGGCCAGTAATAGCGTCATCGCAATATTAATCACTGTTATCGCATATCGCAGGTTTTCCTAATATCGTGCAGCCCTAGTTAATATTAGTGCTTACCTTTGCTTGTCTAAACAGACCTTTCTCCATTAAAAGGAACATTTTCTGAAAAAGCTCACCTCCACCTCCTATGTTGCTGCCATGCAGGTCTCTGCCCTTTGAGCATAGAGAGTCTAAAGTCTGAGTCACGCTTCTCCGTCAGCTCCAAAAGGGAGAGAGAGACACGCACGGAAGGAGACGTTTTGCCCTCATGCTTCTCCGTCTCCTGGAGAGTGTTGCAAAGCAATTCCCCTCCAGGACAACAGAGGGCGTAGCGCTGTTCTGTGGTATCCTGTCATGTATCCGGTCCTAGACGGTGTGTTTATATTGTGTTTTTTGTATATAAGAGACTTTTTAACACGGACATATTTGTCTCTCATTCTCCCACCGCTTCATGCGCTCGCCACCTCTAAACCCACGTTTCCTGTCATTTCCGTCCACAAATAAAACGCTTGCTGCGCATCTTTTCACTCCTCCAGTCACGGGGGAATTAAACGTTCATGTTTTTAGAGTTTTTTCGCGAGGTCTTCTTCAAGCTGCTCCGTGTCTGCGGCTAGTTATCCTCGGCTCTGTTTATGTTTTTGAGGGCGCAATGGCGGCGGCGTCCTGACCAATCACGAGCTTGCGTTCTCCATCTCGACGGACGGATGTTTAGAAAAGAGAGCTCGACTCCGTCCGTCCTTGCCGGGGCTCCCCAGCAGGCCCGCAAGGACGGATAATGGCGTTGCGTGTCTCCGCACTGACGCAGAAGCGTGTCTCAGGCTTTAGGCTCACGGGTCCCCAGAAGAACGACAAAATGAATGCAAGTCAACGGGGCTAAAAACGCTATCTAACCCGCTTGGCCTTACACCCTGGATCACACACATGTTCTACTGCAGTTTAAATAAAATCTAATGATGGGTGTTTCAACCACGCCAGTCATGTACTTTGAGATTTCTCAGCTTTTAAAATTTCGTAATTAAATGATTACAAATCAGATGTCGGTACGTCGCATATATGACGTCACCACAGAATCTCCTCCCCCTGGCGTAGCTGCTACTCACCACATGGTTAGTTTTATGGTGGTTATTTCCTCCTGGAGGAAGAATTTGAACCAAAACCTAAATACCTAAAATATCGTTCCCCCCGTTCAAAAATAAGCACGTTCTTGGTATCAGAATGTCTTTAAAATTCACGGACATCATATGTGAAATCCATGGCACATAACCAGCAGAATTAGAAAAAAGCGTTTTAAAATGGTAAATGGCCTGTATTTGATATAGCGCCTTCTAGAGTCCTGGAACCCCTCAAGGTGCTTTACAACACAATCAGTCATTCACCCATTCACACACTGGTGGGGATGAGCTACAATGTGGCCACAGCTGCCCTGGGGCGCACTGACAGAGGCGAGGCTGCTGAGCACTGGCGCCACCGGTCCCTCCGACCACCACCAGCAGGCAACGTGGGTTAAGTGTCTTGCCCAAGGACACAACGACAGTGACAGACTGAGCGGGGCTCAAACCTGCAACCTTCCGATTACGGGGCGAGCACTTAACTCTTGTGCCACCGTTGCCCCAACGTTTTTAGCCCCGTTGACTTGCATTTATTTTTTCTCCTTCCGGGTACCTGTGTAGATGGGCGTGACTTAGGCTCCCTAAAGATGAATTTATCGAGCGTTTAGTGTAAATCGCCATCTTGTGCCATCGCCATTGGTGCAGTGATGCATTTCAGTGATTCATTCATTCTGCTTCCTGGGAGCTATCACCGCAGTAATGGTGGCGGCTCGACTCCTGGTTATTTCGACATATCGGGTCTCATTCCATTGTGATTAGAAGCTGTTCCAAACCTTTACCAGAGCCGTGTAATGGTGTCAGCAGCAGATAATGAACATGAGTGACTTGGTTACATCATGCATATCATTTTATAAATGAAGAGAACTCTAGGACCGAGCACTGGCCCTTGTGGGACTCCACTGGTAACCTCCAGTATATCAGAACTCCGATTGTTTATCTGTGCATCCTGGTGTTTCTGGTCCAGGTAAAACTTGTTCCACTGACTCTATTTATTGGCCTAAAGTGTTGTTTATGGAGCATTTTATTTCTGTTTGTAATGTTGAACCCTTTTGGCTTTTTTACAGAATCGTACCGGAGCTGAGACTACAGACATCAAGTGACCAAGGCCAGGAGCAAACCTACTCATAGCTGCTCTGTGATGTTTAATAACGTCAGATTTTTGGTTCACATTGGTTTTCTGAAACTTTAGTGAAACATGAGCGTATAAAGAATATAATTTATTGGTCTAAAGCGAAGCTGGTGTAGCGGGGATGCATGGTGGCTTCTAGAGCTAATCTAGATAATAAACCAAAAGATCTGCGAGGGGTGGGGTTTGGGGGTTGAAATCCACGAAAAACCTCTTCAGAGGTGGTTGTTGTTTGTATTTATGAAAAAAACTGGTCAGGATGCCTCCTGGACGCCTCCCTGGGGAGGTGTTTCAGGCATGTCCTGCCGGCAGGAGGCCCCCGGGTCGACCCAGGACACGTTGGAGAGGTTATCCAATCTGGTCTGGGAATGCCTTGGGGTCCTGCCGGAGGAGCTGGTGGAGGTGGCCGGGGAGAGGATGGTCTGGAGCTCCCTAGTTGTGATGCTGCCCCCGCGACCCGGATAAGCGGAGGAAGGCGACGACGACGACCCTGGAAGTGTAGACGTTTCCTCTCAAATGTATGAATTTACATCAGATTATGTCCCACATTAACTCCTGTAATCCCAAAATATTTGATCATGTAGTGAATTAGAAATTTTCAACATCAGAGAAAATTCAGGATTTTTCCACCTAAGCATGTGTAAAGCCAGGATTGGTGATGAACACACTCCACTGTAGGTAGTTTGAGTGGTTCCTGGTTGTGGGTCAGAAACCAGACCTGGCTTTTGGGGATCTGCTGCTGTCTGGACTGAACCTACGATTCTCCCTGCCTCGTGTCGGGTCAGGTTTTCGGTTCTGTACATACGCCTCATGGTTGCGAGAGGCCAAACGTTAGGGTCACTGTTCTGGTTTGTTGCAGCTCTACGTGTCATTCATGTTCTCATGCATTAGTCCGTGTTTTCCTGTTAAAGGAGGTCAGTTTCTCATTAGTACTGAAGGTCTAGAGGAGTCGTGGAACTGACGGAGTATAAAAACACTTTCTTGTATTGTTTTTTTTAATTATTTATAAAAAGCACAAAGCTGTGCAGAAGACCAGAAGCACAACAACACAGTGATGGAGTTCCTCCACCTGCAACACCTGCTGACTTGTTTTCAGGTCCACGGGTCTTTCAACCTCTTTTTATAATAAATATTTTCTATATTTGGGCGTCACCGGGATCTTTTTCAAACAATAAACTACACCTCAAAATAAAGTTGGTGTGGTCTCCGTTTCAGTGCTGAGTGTGTGGAGTCAGTCTGATGGTTACCATGGGAACCTACAGCTCAGTGGCCTAGTGGTAGAGTGTCCGCCCTGAGTCTGAGAGATTAGAGTTCGATTCCTGGTCGGGTCATACCAAAGACTTTGAAAAGTGGGACCCAATGCCTCCCTGCTTGACACTCCGCATTAAGGGGTTGGATTGGGGGGTTAAACCACCAAATGGTTCCCGAGCGCGGCTGTGTCTGCAGCTCACCGCTCCCCCAGGGGATGGGTCAAATGCGGAGAACAAATTTCGCACACACACCTGTGTGTGTGACAACTAATGGGACTTTAACTTTTAACTTTACATCGGCTAACGTAGCTGGCATCGGTTAAGAGTCAGAAGTCATTCAGAGAAACTGGGAGGAGAGCAAAACAGTAGCTGCTGTGTGGCGTGTGTCCACCAGGGGGCAGGAGTCTCCGTCTATTCTAACGCAGAGGCAGACAACAGTCTGAACACCTGTTCAGTACAACCTTCACTGGGTTTTAGCGTTAAACTAAACAAACTCCAGTGTGTGTGTGTGTGTGTGTGAGAGAGAGAGGTGGGCACCAGCTCACCAGTATGTTGGACTGAACCAGAGATGGGTCTCAAGGTCTGACCCCTCAGATGGTGGTTTACGGGTCGGAGGTCCCGGCTTGTTTCGGACGTGAGTGAGTCCTCAACGAACGAACAAGTTTTGAGAACCATTGGCCTAGGTCCCAGGTCCAGCCGGAGAGAAGACCTCCCTGGGTCATGTGACTCGTCCTATAGTGGCTCTTTTGGTTCCTGGAGCTCCAGGTGAAGATGGTCCAATAACCTGAAACAGTTCCTGTATAAAGCTCCTATGTAGGCTTTTTAACCACCAAATGAAGATCAGGGAGGTTCTTCTGAGACAGGAAGGACTGGGAAGTCGTCTCCTTCAGGCAGGGGGGACCTGGGTTGGTGATGGGTGGATGGTGTCCACGTCTTTGTTTTATAGGTTTATTTTTATAGACGCTTTCATAAATGTTTGATCACTGATTACATTTGTGTTTGCTTGTGAGTGGTACTCAGAAAAGGCGGCTCTGAGGTGATGTGTCCTGTGACCACTAGGGGCCAGTACAGCCTAGGCTACGAGAGGAGCTGGGACGCTGTTGTTCCGAGGAAACTTCAATTATGATTCAACCAAGCGTCCCTGAGAGGGGGCGGCTACCTGCTGGTGGACATGGCCGTGACCTCTCGTCCCTGTTCCGGCCCAGGTGAGCTGCTGACTGGTCCTGGCTGCTTTCGAGGGTGTTTGATCAGAGAGGAAAGAAAAAGGCAGAAGGCTGTTTTGGACCACTGTGGTGTGAAAGCTTTGGAAGATCTTCTAATCCGTACACAAAATATTATTGCTGAGCTTTAGAGAGTTCAAGCCCAGAATGGCCTTGTTCTGCAGTGTGGGGTTAGCAGGATGAAGTCTACTGGTGCAATGGGAAAGTCAGCTTCTGGAGACTGATCTGATGCTGCGTACAGCCATCGCTCCCACTGCTCTGATCAAAGCTGCAGCTCCTGTTGCTGTAGAGTTCACTGTGGACTCGGGTTCATCTGTTTCTGAGTCCAGCCCACTGGGTGACCTACACACTCCCATTCCTGTGCTTGGCTGTCTCCTTGCGTCCCATAATGAACCAAATAAACACTATTTAAGGCCTAAACGGCCCTGGTGAGTACAAATCCACCCAGCTCCTCTGTGTTCTTAGAGAAACAAACTGCTGGTTTGAACAAGTGGTTGAATGTTTCACCTGATATGTGAGGGACAGCACTCCGGCGATCCCCACTGGGAGGATCTGGATCTGATCACTTTCATCACCTGTGATGTTTGTTGGTCCAAAGAGAGGCCACGCCCTCCGAGCGTGCCTCTGCATGTGTGGAACGAGTTCCTTCAGCAGAAGAATGAAACTGGCAAGGATTCCTTTAAAATGCGCTGCCTGCAGATGATCAGACTGCAGATTAGAGTTCAAGCTGAACTTCACTGCATGTAAAGGGAGAAGCAACCACGTGCGCGTCACTCTCAAAGGTTACGCCTTCTTCGGATCTCGCCTTGATGATACTAACTATTGTAGCTGGTTTCAGGTTTTAGTTGCTTCAGGCTCCAAAAGCATGACTGTCAGGTTGATTGGTCCGTCTAAATTGTCCTTAGGTGTGTGTGTGTGTGTGTGTGGTTGTTTGTCCTGTGTGTCTCTGTGTTGCCCTGCGATGGACTGGCTCTCTGTCCAGGGTGTACCCCGCCTGATTGCCCGTTGACCGCTGGAGATGGGCAGACAATGGATGGATGGATGGTGTGAAAAGGGAAAAACATCCGGTATGCGGCAGTCCTGTGGGCGAAACTGCCGTGTTGACGCTAGAGGTCAGAGGAGAATGGGCCGACTGATTCAAGCTGATAGAAGAGTAACTTTGACTGAAATAACCTCTCGTTACAACCGAGGAACGCAGCAAAGCGTTTGTGAAGCCACAACACGCTCAACCTTGAGGCGGATGGGCTGCAACAGCAGAAGACCCCACCGGGTACCACTCACCTCCACTACAAACAGGAAAAAGAGGCTACAGTTTGCACCAGCTCACCAAAACTGGACAGTTGAAGACTGGAAAAATGTTGCCTGGTCTGATGAGTCTCCATTTCTGTTGATGTTCAGATGGTCGAGTCAGAATTTGGCGTAAACAGAATGAGAACATGGATCCATCATGCCTTGTTACCACTGTGCAGGCTGGTGGTGGTGGTGTCATGGTGCGGGGGATGTTTTTTTGGCACACTTTAGGCCCCTTAGTGCCAACTGGGCATGGTTTAAATGCCACGGGCTACCTGAGTATTGTTTCTGACCACGTCCATCCCTTCATGACCACCATGTACCCATCCTCTGATGGCTACTTCCAGCAGGATAATGCACCACGTCATAAAGCTCCAGTCATTTCAAACTGGTTTCTTGAACATGACGATGAGTTCGCCGTACTACAACGGCCCCCACAGTCCCCAGATCTCAACCCGATAGAGCATCTTTGGGATGTGGTGGAACGGGAGCTTCGTGCCCTGGATGTGCATCCCACACATCTCCATCAGCTGCAAGATGCTATCCTCTCAATATGGCCGACATTTCTATAGATGCTTTCAGCACCTTGTTGAACCAACGCCACCTAGAATTAAGGCCGTTCTGAAGGTGAAAGGTCATACTCTGTATTAGTGTGGTGTTCCTAATGGTCCTTTGGTTTGTGTTGTCTGGGTTGAAATACGTCACTAAACTAAAGACGTCAGAAGGATTTCACTTCTGTGATTAGAGCTGAGTCATACAGACAGAAGAAAGTTCATTGAGCGGCAGTTTCATGTGAACATGAGATCTTAGGAAATGAGTGTTTAACAGCTGCAGCGCTTTCCTTTGGGTTGAAATGTACTCCTACAAACACCAGGGGACAGAAACGCCCGTCAGAGTCACACAGCCAAATCCCAATGTTGGGAATGAAACGGGTAGGAGGTGGGTTCGGGCGCTGACTGCCTCCCTGGAGGTCTGCACAGTCTCATCGCTACAGAGGAGGAGAGGGAGGAGGAAGAGAGATTACTGCCGGGGCCGTGTGTGTCACTGGAGACTGGTGAGGTCTCAGGGCGTGAAACACCTGATGGCACCTTTCTGACTCGCCTGCTGACACTTTTCTTGTTTTGCGCCATCCAGTTCCAGAAAGGGAGGCGGCTGAACCCAGAGGTGAGAACAGTAGGACATCAGTGGAGGAAACCCCCTCCAGTGGACTGCTCCTGGGCAGATCCACAAGGACTTCACCACCATGGGGTGAGTAGGATGCTCGGATCAGGAGGGGGGTGCTGGTGCTGACAGACCACAACGACAGCTGTAACAATGAGAGCTTCCTGGTGTGTGTGTGTGTGTGTGTGTGTGTGTGTGTGTGTGTGTGCATTTGTGTGTGCGCGTGTGCGTGTGTGTGTGTGTGTGCGTGCATGTGTTTGTGCGTGTGCGTGTTTGTGTGTGCTTGCGTGTGTGTGTGCGTGCATGTGTGTGCATGCGTGCTTGCGTGTGTGTGCGTTTGTGTGTGTGCGTGCCTGCGTGTGTGGTTGTGTGTGCGCGCGCGCGTGCTCGTGCGTGCATGTGTGTGTGCGCGTGCGTGCGTGACAAAGCAGCTCTGACCATCTCTCTATTTACATGAGTTTCCACATGTTAGCGTCGCCGCCCACCAACAGGAGCTAGATGCTGCAGCTCGGCAGCAGCTCCAGTGAGGTCGTGGGATGTGTGGGCTCGGGTACGAAGCCCCAAAAGCCCTGCCAGGAAGTAATGACCTTTGACCGTCCCTTCTGATAGGCTGAGCCAACAGCAGGAAGCTGAGAACAAGACTGGTCAGTGTTTTGTGTGTTCCTTCTTTCTGTGAGGTTCCATCGAGACGTTTTTCTCTTTTAGTCCTGGTGGATTATCAGACGTTCCCTCGAGCTGCTGGAGCTCCAGGATGAGTTTGTCGTGACTATATAAGGCTACGGCGTTCTCCCTTCTGTTCCTGTCCCTCGTTCATTAATCTGGCCCACTTACTGGTGGAACAATCTCAAGAGGCCTTTTGCTTTGTTTTTACCACATGGGACCTGAGATGTTTATCTGCTGGTTTCTTCTCCAATCATGTGGCAAGAGGAAGGGAGGTAGCATGCTGTAGGGTGCTGGTTCTACAGCATGAAGGAATTCTGGCTTCACTCTTGGATGTTATTTCATGTCGGGCTCATTTAAAACCCAGTTATTGGTTTGAGAAACCAAATCATACGCTATCCTGCAGCTTATGATTGACAGCTAGATGCAGATGTAATTACTGCACCTTGCATTTCTGCTCTTTAAGCAACAGTTTGGGTTTGGAGAGCTGCCATTTGCACTGCCCGTTTAGTACGACAGCATTAGTTTAAAGGAAGATTTCAGTAAAGTGTGCTTCTGTGTGAAAACATAAACACGTCATTTCCTGAACAGCTTCTGTTCAAATAAACAGTTCAAACCCTTAAATCACTTAACATTCACCCATCTGGACTCACGGCGGAGAAGGCCGTTGTTGGTTCAGCGTCCAGGAAACAGCAGAGAACGTCTCGGCTAGAAGAAGCTAACCATTAGCATTAGCAAAGCCACCACACAGCAGAACTCCTCCGGGCTTGTGTTATTTGTGGAGATAAAACATCAACGACAGAGTCAGTGGTAGAGTCATGTGGCTGTTAGCCAGTCAGAGGAGAGACGTCCAGATACGGTATCAGGAGATAAGACTCTGCTTTCTGAAGCTCCTCTGGTGGTCCTCTGCTAGTTTCTGAAACAAGGACAGCGGCAGGACCCCCCCCCCCCCCCCCCCCCCCCCGATTTACAAGGCTTCTACTACAGATCACTGTCCCTATGATTATTTTCATTCACAACTTTTTTTCTCATTTTAAACATATTTTTAATCATTTATTTGAAATATTTTTGATACTTTTTTATATTTCATGAAGCACCTCATGACTTTTATACAATCTCTTTCTTTCTTTCTTTCTTTCTTTCTTTCTTTCTTTCTTTCTTTCTTTCTTTCTTTCTTTCTTTCTTTCTTTCTTTCTTTCTTTCTTTCTTTCTTTCTTTCTTTCTTTCTTTCTTTCTTTCTTTCTTTCTTTCTTTCTTTCTTTCTTTCTTTCTTTCTTTCTTTCTTTCACTGCAAATGCACTGATTAAACAAGTGTCCCACACCTTTAAGGAGTCAGCAACACACGCATGATGGGGCAGAGGAGTTAAGTGCCCGCCCCTTAGCTGGAGGGTTGCAGGTTTGAGTCCCATCTGTTGCCGTCGATGTGTCGGAGGGACTGGTAGCACCATTGGTAAAGCACCTTGGGGGGTCGTAGAACCCAAGAAGGTGCTTATCAGATTATTAAATACGGCCACTTTGATCGTGGGCGCAATCAGACCAGTAGCTGATTGGTCCTCACGGTGCTTAACTCCATTTCTCTGAACAGAGACTGTTTAGGATGTGGTTTACGGCGGGTGTTCTTGGCAACATTCACTCTTTTATCACAAAACGTCCCTTTTATTTATCTATTTTCTTAGCATGTCCTGCCTCGGAATCCCAGGCATTCCACAGGGAGAAGCTAGCGTGCATGAGCCGGGAAAGATGTTGCTCTGCGAACGGACACTCGATGGTATCCTGATGATCGACTTGATGGAAACAGGGTAGACAGGTTCCAGGATAGATGTGAGGCCTGTGACAGTACCTCCTTCAGCCATCCGGGCTGTGTGTGTGGCGGAGTGTGTTTGTAGAACAAGTGTGTGTGCACCGATGATGTTGAGAAGGACATGAGCCCCACAGCACCCAGCACCAACTGGGTGGAACTGTTTGATTAATAGCCGTGCTCTCCGTGAGCCCTGCTTGATTATGAGTGCATGATGGGAACCTGTAAGCAAAGGTCGTGTGCTTTTCATCACTCTGGGAATGACAGCTGCACAAAGAAAGAGTAGACAGCACGATAAGAACAGGGCTTTTTAGACGTGTGTGATGCTCAGATATGGACACGTATTTTCAGTGGTTTAGATGTTTGGATCTAGTTCTGCGTTTCTCCTCTTGTTGTGGTTGAAGTCCTTTCTGCTGAGGGTGTGTGAGTCCTTCTATCGCTCTGAGGAAGATGGGGAAGGAGCCAAGTTCCCATTGTGTAAAATATCAAATATCTGTTTCGGGGGAAGCTGTTCCAAGCCAGTAAACTACACAAAGAGAATGAGAAGCATTTTGTAAAACTTTTATTTAACTTGTGTACCATTTGTCACCATGTGATTCAGTCTGAACCTTCACCACCAGGCTCAGGACGTGTTTCTGCTGCCAAAGTAAAAAAAAACCATCAGACCTCAGCACAGAGCAGAGCCGCTGATTCAAGAAATCTATAACTGGGGAGGACAAACGGAACTGGGGGAGCTGGAGGATGGTGAATTATGTCATGGCTTATTGTTTCCAGGTTAGGAAACGGTCTTCAGTCTAGAGGCCGGGGTTTACATAGTAACACACACGACTAGTCACCATGCAACAGCAAATTCACTTATGTGTAGGATATCAGAGTACATGTTAATGGTTTCATGCTGGGTGGAAATGTTTCAAAATCACGAATTTTTTCCTATAAATGACTTACAAACTTATGATCATGACTTTTCGTCATAATTTTTACTTTTACCCATTTAACATCTACATGTGGAGTTAGCATCTCCCGTTGAACGCAAGGATGTGGCATATTCTACTTATGTATGTATGCACGCATGCATGGAGTTAGCATGCTCTCCATGTCCATGTGTGGAGTTAGCATGCTCTCCGGGTCCATGTGTGGAGTTAGCATGCTCTCCGGGTCCATGTGTGGAGTTAGCATGCTCTCCTGTTGTATGCATGGATGTAGCATATTCTCCTTTTGTATGCATGCATGCATGGAGTTCGCATGCTCTCCAGGTCAATGTGTGGAGTTAGCATGCTCTCCAGGTCAATGTGTGAAGTTAGCATGCTCTCCTGTTGTACGCATGGATGTAGCATATCCTCCCCATTGCAAGTGTGGAGCTGGCATGCTCTCCAGGTCCATATGTGGAGTTAGCATGTTCTCTGGGTCGATGTGTGGAGTTAGCATGCTCTCCTGTTGTATACATGGATGTAGCATATTCTCCCCAAGCGAGTGTGGAGTTAGCAAGTTTTCCATATGGATGTAGCATGTTCTCCCACTTCATGCACAGGGTTAGCACATTCTCCCCATGCAAATGTGGAGTTAGCATGTTCTCCACATGCATTCATGGCATTTGCATGTTTTTCACGTGTATGCATGGAAGTAGCATGTTCTCTCCCTGCATGCATGGAGCTAGCATGTACTTCACATGGATGCGTGGATGGGGTTATGTTTTCCATGTGCATGTATGCATAGGGCGGTGACCATACGTCCTCTGTTCCCGGGACATGCCCACTTTTAACTCTCTGTCCGGGGCGTCCGGGGGGGGGGGGGGGGGGGGGGGGGGATGGTTGGGGTTCTTGTATTGATGAAAATGCCCAGTTTTTCATCCAGGAGCGGGGATCGAATTATGGGGGAGCTGGATGTCCTACACATCCAGGGAGAGCCGGAAAAACATTTCTACCTATATTACATCATTTATGGACTCTCAGTGTACCGGGGGTTCTTTTGAGCAGAGATCACAGAGAGCAGCAGAGCGCTGGTCGATGGTGCGCAGCTCTCCAGACAGCAGCGTCCAGCACACGGTCCATTCTCAAAGTGGCGCCACCAAAAAACTATAATTAACACATGATCGTTCATGTCCGCACATGTTCTCTACTTTCTGTCTTATTTGTGCCTGAAGCGCTCTGCTACTGCGGAGCTCATCACCTGTGCTGCGGTGATTTCACCTCACTGACGCAGCATCGAAATGCGCTCTCCGCTTTGCGTTCAGGAGATCCCTTTGATCTGCTCAAAAGTAACTGATGAGGTGAAAAAGTAAGAATCCAGGCAGCAGTTTTTCTGGAGAGTTTAGAGGAGATGCAGGAAGATGAGAGACAGACAGGACAGGAAATAGTTCAATAAAAACAAAATAAAAGTGTTGAAAGTAAAATGTAGGTAGATTTATCTCCACTACACGTTTTTACCTGTATAAAACAATAAGTTACACACATGTAATATTTATACATTTGATACAATTCGGATCACCTTCAAAACTCAGTCACACACCCAGGGCCGTTTCAAGACATTTTGGGGGCCAAGGCAATACGGAGCACCCCCTAACCATATAACTGGGCCTCCCAGAATCCTCTGTGTAATTCATACCCTCTCCAGTAGTATTAGTTATACAGTGTTTATAAACGCCCCTCAGACATTACTGACATGTTCTAATATTATCAGATGAAAAACTAAATTATCAGACATGCTGTCTCATCTGCTGCTTTTCTAAACTTGCTAAAAGTAGCAAAACCATTTCAAAGCCACTATTTGTGGATTCTCTGAAAGTTTCCATGGAGTCTGTGACAACTTATTTTTTCATTGATCCTATTGTTTAATCTCACAAGCATCCTTAATAATCTGTGCACAGGAAGCTTACCGATGCTGTAGTAAAACAAAAGGTATAATAATTTCTTATTAATAAAACCTTGTTGCAGCACTAAAGTAGAAAAATTAGATTTTGCAACAAATATGCAAAATATTTACTTATGAATTGTTTTAGAGCCTTTTCAAAATTTATTTATTATTATTACTTTTTTAAAAATCTATTTATCATTTTCCTTTATCACAATACAAACCATAAACAGTACAACAAGGAACACAGAGAACACAAGGGGGCACTGTAGGATCAAATATATGAAAAAAATAAAAATGATAAAAAGGGTACTTCATAATGGTGATTATGCCACCATTTTCCTGTAAGCTATCCATTTTGTCCAATATTTATAGTACAGGTGACCTTTGAGGTGTAAGAAAAATGGAAGCTTTTCCATCAAATGAATATCCTCCACAATGTCCAGCCAGTCTTTTATCCTGGGTGGGTCATCTTTGAGCCAGGACCGTGTGACAACCTTCTTATGTGCCAGAAGCAGAATTTTAAACAGGTAAGAGTCCCGGTCCTCAGTCACTTCATTCGGTAGCAGTCCCAACAGCACAGTCTTAGGGTCCATAGGGATGTCTCTGCCCAGTATCTTTCCACAGATCTGTAAGATGGTGTCCCTGGTCTGCTGTAGCTTTGGGCATGACCAAAACAGATGAGAGTGGTCTGCTTTTTGATGTCCGCAATTTCTCCAACATAGCTGCAGAGTTCCTTGTTGTTTGCTGGTAATCTGTGGTGTGATAAAAAATCTGACTAAGCTCTTCCATCCAAAAACCCTCCCATCTTTTTGAGTTGGTGGATGTCTGTTGGGTTATTCACATCGAAACCCATTCCCCCTCTGTGATCTCCACACCCAACTCCTTTTCCCCATCTTATTTTAACATACAGCGTATTGTTTCGCCTCTGTCCCTGCAGTCCTCTATACAGTTTAGAAACAGTTTTACTGGGTAGGCACTTACAGGCCTCTCTGAAAATCTTTATAATGGCATTATCTCCAGTGGGGATATCCTTCTTTATTTCCGTGTTATAAAAATGTCCGACCTGAAAGTATTTAAATAAGTCTCTGTGCTCAAGTTTGTATTCTTTTCTCAAATTTTCAACAGTTTTGAAGGTGTTTCCTTTTACACACTGACATAATGCCAAAAGACCTCTGTCCCTCCAACTTGAAAAAAGTGGATCAATTTTTCCTGGTCGGGAGCTAAGGTTCATGGAGGGCCAAATCAAAAGCTTAGAAACATTCATCAAGTTGTATCTACCCATAATCTTCTTCCATGTTATTAAAGCATCCTCAACTATACGGCATCCATCTTTCTCCGGAGTAAATTTGCCCCCCAGGCATGTGTGGGGTTGGCTACGCCCTTGCGTTAGTTCTGTGTGCCTCCATCGAGCCTCTACTTCTGAGGAACACGTGCTAACCACATATCTCATTTGAGCAGCGAAATAGTATCCCCTCAGGTCCGGGAGCGCTAAGCCACCATGCTCTTCGTCTAACTGAAGGGCCTTGAATTTTATTTGCGGTCTAGCCCCAGACCACACAAATCTTGAGATTAGCCTATCCCAGGCAGAAAATTGGGATTCTGCAATTCTAATAGGCAGGGACATAAAAAGAAACAGAAATCTAGGGAGGATATAGGACATCTTCACTTTGTCTAATCTGTCAGTCAAATCCAGCAACAGCCTTGCCCAGCATCTCATATCTTCCTGTATCATTTGATCAAAATCAAGTCTCTGCAGGTTGGCCAGTTCGCGAGATACGACCACCCCCAGATATTTTAGCTCTTTAGAATCCCAATTCAGTTTATATTCATTTCTTATGGCTTTATTAGGAGAATAATTGAAAGTCAAGGCTTGTGTCTTGGCGATGTTCAGGTGATAACCAGATAACGCGAAAAACTCTATCAAGGTCTTCATCAACTTGGGGAGGGTCACATCAGGGTTCTGGAGATAAACGATGATGTCATCTGCAAAGAGGCCAATTTTGTGCTCAGTGTTTGCCATGGTGACACCTTCCAGCGCTGTGTTCTGCCTGATTGCCTGCGCTAGGGGTTCTATAAATAACGCAAAGAGAGACGGGCTAAGGCAGCATCCCTGGCGTGTTCCCCTATGCAATTGAAAGTTGTTAGTCAGGTGGCCATTTAATTTAACTCTGGCAGTTGGTCTGTATGCATCTGATAAATATATCATTGAAGCCTAGGCGTTCTAAAACTTTAAAACGAAAGCTCACGCGGTCAAAAGCGTTCTCTGTGTCAAGGCTGACCAAAACTATATTCAGCTTTTGCCTATTTACCTGGTCGATGATGTGGAGTGTTCGTCTTATTGTGGGACTGGCGACCTTTAATAAAACATTTTGGTCCTCATGGATCAATTCTGTCAGGTAATACTCCAGTCTCTTGGAGATTATGGAGGTAAATAATTTATAGTCAACATTTAGTATTGTAATGGAGATTAAAGTTACATTTTAATTAATGACCAGAGATATTAATGATCCATATCTAGTATGGACCCCATCTCTGGACACTGTGCTATTTAAATCAGAAGAGTGGTTCTTTTTATTACAGGGAAATTAAATAAACACTTTGCATGAACTGAGAGACAAGAGAAGAGAGAGAGACCTCCAAACGTTTAAGCAAAATTTATTATTTAAAAGATTTTAAACAGTTTAACAGGACTAACTCTCTAGTGATGGATGCTCATGGAATGGATTGTGAGGTGGAGTGTGTGTTGGTGCGATGTCAGTTCAGAACCTCCGTTCTGGAGAAGCGAGTCTGAGTGGGAGATGATGTTTTGCTCCCAACTGATCAACGTTTGAACCGTGGTCAGAAAACAACATGAGACGCCATCTGTGCCGCTCTACATACCCGTCAGTGAGACCTCCGTCTTAGATCAGGCTGCCAGGTTCGCGACCTTCCTCTGGTACTGGAGCCGATGAAACAGCGTTTTCAGCACGACAAACCAGTCTTTGGATAGTCTCCAGGTAAAAGCGACAGGTGTTTCACAGCGTCAAAAGGACCCCCCTGTGGGTCAGCGAGTTCAGCTTTTATTCTGAAGGAACCGTTGTTTTGCTGATAACAACAACAGGATTTCCCAGCTTGGCAGTTCTCAGCTTAAAAGTAAAAAGTACAGATGGCCGGTCCGTACTCCACTTAGCAATGAGGAACTTCAGGGGATCTGGAGATCTGGCTGAATACTGAACTCAAAATGGTGTTGCGCTGTTTTATTAATCTTGATATTTATAATTCTGGACGAATCACAGCTGACAGATTAAATAAACACCACAGAGACTCTGCCACGCTTTTTCACGCTGTTTCGGGGGTGTATACAGCGATTTATAGAATTCTTCAAAAACCTTGTGAATTTTATCTTCTTCATGAATTAGCTTGTTGGTTAGGGGGTCCCTAATTTTATTTACAGAGTGCCTCAGTTGCTGCTTTCTAAGACGCCTGGCTAATTTCCTAGTGGCCTTTGGACCTGTTTCATTGAATATTTGCTTTGAGAATCTTGATTTTTTTTCTCTAGCTCTTCCTGTATCACTTCACTTATTCTGTCCTTGGTTTCTCTTATTTGATCTGTTAATTTAGGATCATTGACATTCTGCTGTCGTTCCAGTTCCAGGTTTTTAAGTTGCTTTTCCAATTGATCATATTGTTGTCTCTTTATTTTTTTCAAATATGCAGTTCTCGAAATCAGTTTCCCTCTCATAACCGCTTTAACTGTATCCCAGACCACTGTTGGTTTTACCTGTCCGTCACAGTTATCCTTTACGCATTCAGAAATTTCCTTTTGCTTCATTGTAAGAATTCCGACATTTAAGCGCCATACCGTAGCTCTGGGTTCGGTTGACAGACTAACAGTTAAATAGATAGTGTTATGGTCTGACAGATCAGCCGTTCCAACTGTGCATTCCCTCTATTACGTCCCCGGCTCTCTAGGAGAAATGAGGAGGGGAGTAATAAAAGTAGTGTGTGGGTGAAATAATCAGAGTGCTGTGTCGCTTTAAAACCAAGAATTTTATTACAAAAACGAAGGGAATATTTACAACGAACCTAAAACCAATACTATATACAAACAAAAGGAGCTATATTCAACAGGGAGATAACGAAAAGCGCCACCCCAGAAGGGGGTGGGAAGAAAACCGAGAATAATAAATATATATGTATACAAAAGAGGAGATCCTAAAGTCAAAGTCAAAATGGCGATCTGAAGTCAAGAAGCCAAACAGTCTAATCCCGAATCCCAAATCCAAACGAGTTATCTACCAAAACTAGCGAGCACACCGAATATTATCAAAGAGCGAACCGAGGAGAAGAGATTAGCCCAAACTGTTCCCAGTCTGCACTATCCTTGACCTTCTCAATGACTGTGGGCAGGAGAGCAGCTTTTAACAGCTGCTCCCTGATTAGCTGAGATTAGGAACAGCTGGCATTGGGAGACAAGCGAGGCAGAGGCCACTGAGACCATCTTGTGGCCAAAAGGGGCATGGCACGTAACACCTCACTTTGCTTCTATCAGTAACATTCATTAAAAAAAGATCAATCCTCGAATGCACTTTTTGTGTTGATGAATAATGAGTAAAATCTCTTTCCTTAAGATAGGAGTCTTGCCATACGTCAAACATATCTGATTCTCCAATTAGTATATTTAGATCTTTGGACCTGTTGGATTTCTGCCTTTTATTGCTTGTCGTATCAAGGCTGAGATTTAGGATAGTGTTCCAGTCCCCTCCACACACTAAAACTCCTTCACCTTCCACCACTATGATGTCAAAAAGTGTTTTCAAAAAACGCTTGTCGCTCTCAGGAGGCACATAGATATTTACCAGAGTAATCACGACGTTATGAATTCTCCCTTTAACAATAATGAACCTGCCTTCCTTGTCAACCTTTTCAGATATTAATTCAAAGCTTAATCAATTCGAAATCAGTATGGCCACGCCCCTTTTTCTGGTGTTCTTGCAGGAGCTAGAAAAAGTGTTTAGATGTCCAAATGCCTTGAGCTTTTCATGTTCTTGTTTAGACATATGGGTCTCCTGTAGAAAAGCTATCCGAGTTCCCTCCTTTTAAAATGTAGTTAGGACCCTTTTCCTTTTTATTGGGCTGCTCAGATCGTTAACATTTAAAGAGGAAATTTTAAGGTTACATGACCTACCTGTTGATCAAGAACTTGATTGTTACAGTGTCCCCAAAAATACACAATGAACAGAAAGAAAGAGAAAAAACCTCACTGAACTGGCTTCCAACCGAAGGGGGAGCGTTTGTTTCTCCCTTCCAGCCCCGCTGGCGAGCCGAGGGTTGAGCCTCTCACCATGAGAGGGCCCCCTGAGGACGGGGAGCGTGCGTAAAACCTGTCCATCCAACGAGACCAGTGTGTGGTGAAAAGCCACCACTCCCCTCACAACAGGTGATCAGGGAAAAGAGAAACAGGTCCAAACATCTTTTCGTCGAATTAAACATCTCCGCCTGTTCTCACTTTAGTGAATCCCTCCGGAATTCTTGCAGCCTGGTCCTCGCCCTCTGAGCCGCCGCCGCTCACCGTCTGCCAGCCCAGCCGCTCCCAGAAGCGGAGCCCCGCGTCAGACTCTCTTACGGTCATCGCTGGTGGTTCATCCACCTGGAGTCTGCGTCTCATCAGCTCCTTGTTGGCTTCTTGGGCACTTGAATATGTGCGCATCCCTGACTCCCAGTGGATTTTCATATTAGTGAAAGGAGTCTGAAAGTGTATACCTTTATCTTTAAGTGTCTTTTTTATAGCGATGCATTCTTAACGTCTTTTGACGATCTTGGGGGCATAATCGTGATCAAGGCGAACCACCGCGGTGCCCTCTTGAATCTTTCCTTTCTTCCATATCTCTCTCAGAATCGTTTCCTTTGTGGAGAACTCTAAAAAGTTAACGATGATAGTCCTTGGAGGAGCCCCTGGCGGTGGTTTACTTGCCAAGGCTCGGTGTGCACGCTGGATTTTAAGCTCAAATGTCTCCGGTAGTTGTAGCTTTTTCCACAGCAGGCTCTCAATAAACTTCGAAGCGGATTCCCCCTCTTCTCTCTCTGGTACTCCAAAGACTCGAATATTATTTCTTCTGGATCGTGATTGTAAGTCTAGCACTTTAAGCTGCAGTTTCTCTTGGTGCCGAAGGCATTTACACAGTGCCTCTGTTGCCTCCTCGGCCCAGCTCTCCACCTGAGTCACTCGAGTTTCCGCTTTTTCCATTCGCCGAGACAGGCCTTGCACCTCCATTGAGATATTATCTAGCTTACCACTAAGTTCTTGTCTGAGCTGAATGAAATGTTGTTTCAATCTTGAATTGTCACCATTTAGATCCGTTCTCATATCTTCTATTGCCTTCAGCACGCCCACAGTTACCGTGTTTAGCTCGGTGCTCTCTGCTCCTCCTGGACTTAGGGCGAGGTCGCTAGCATGGCTGGGCGCGGCTGCTGCTTCGTTCTCCGAGGCGGTCGTTCCCTGGGTTTTAGACATTTTCACCTGTTTCCTAACACCTGTTGTAGTTCTTCTCCCTTTCATCGACAGCGTTGTGGATGAAAATTGAGGTATCGAGTTAAACGGAAGGGATTTTCCGCGATTAGGTGGGAGAGTGGGAACTGCACGACCTGCTACTCCATGCGCTCACCCGGAAGTTGTTTTAGAGCCTTTTTATTGGCAGAATCTGATATTAATTTTAGTTCTTACAAAAAATGGGTCCCAACGTGGTTTGTGTGGCGTTGCCATAGTGTGACGTCATAGGCACAGATCTCTTGTCCTCTTTTTTGGAAATGGAAATATGGTCACCCTAATAGATGGAGGTAGCATGTAGGGGTGGGCGATATAGCCTAAAATCTAAATTGTGATATAATTTGAAAAATGTGCGGTAACGGTATATATTGCGATATATGATTTTCTTTTGTATGTGTGTCAAAAACGACTGTTTCTAAACATACTCATATACCAGATACATTGCAGCAGCAGAATAAACACACTTCAAACAGTATGAAATGCCATTGTAAGAACATTTATTGTGCAAAAATCTAAAAGCTTTACGAGTATAATTTAAGATGTGTAACAGATTTATTTTCCAAAAAATGGAACGCACCATTCTTTCATAAAAAATTAAATTTTGGATATTTTGGCATCTCTGTTTGGCTGAAGTGTTTGCGGCTCGGTACCTCGTAAAGGCAATCGAGTGTCTTAATCGTGTCCCGAAAGCCGCTTTTCTCCACTGTAAGAAACGGCACCGTGTCCTTACACAGGTACGTGGTAATGGCATTTGTAATATCAATCCACCGTTGATCATTTCCCTCATACTGAGTGCCTTTAGCTAATGCTTGTAAAATATCCGTCTGCTGGTGTGTAAGACCACCTTTTTTCTTACCGCTCGACTGACTGGCCGTTTGTTGAGGACGCAGTTTTTGGCTTTCTTCGTATTCCACAGCGTGCTTCGTTTTGACGTGGTAAAAATAAATGAGATGTATTCCCTCTATTTGCTAATACTTTCTTCCGGCATACTTTGCAGATATATTGTTCTGCTCCACATCCGACTCCTTAAAGCCAAACCAAGTCCAAATGAAGGATGTTGCACCGGTCTTCTTTACGAGAACCTCCTCCTCCACCACAGGCTCCATGCTTTCAGCCTCAACAGACGCCGCTTGATGACGTCATCAACATGCGCTACCGCGATAGGCTGATTTAGTCAAAATCTCTACCGTTGGCCAAATTAATATCATTTTTACCGTATACCGTTTATACCGCCCACCCCTAGTAGCATGTTCTCCCCATTCAAGTATAGAGTTATCATGCTCTTCACACGTTTGCATGGGGTTTCTTTGGGTACTCCAGTTTCCAGCAGCAGACCAAAAACATGTAAGTTAGGTAACTGGAGAATCCAAAGTGTTCCTATGTGTGTGACTAGTTGTTAGACACCAGCTCCCTGTTACCCCGCTGAGGAATAAGTAGTTAAGGTAATGAGTGAGAGAGAGAAATAAACATACCAGGTTTTCTTCTGGTATTATTATAGCTTTTTTAGAATTTGAGCTGAATGAAGACAGAAGAACACATTGAACTTACTGCAGCTACACGTGCAACGAGAAACTGTCCAGCTGCAACACAAACCAGACACCACACACAACGTGGGTGTTCCACTGCTAAGGTTCGACCAAACATGAGCTTCTTTATACACTCATGAAATCTGCCGAGACGCGGCATGTCTCCTTATTTGACCACTAACTCACTTAATCAAGGATCACATCACAATGAGAAACATTTGCGAGCCTGGTTGGTGGATGGTTTCAAATCAGCACAGTACACGAGCACCACCGTGTTAGACTAATCAGACCAGACTAGAGGAAAATGTAGTGATTCCTTCCTTTTAGATGCTCAACAAACTCCAAAGTTTTGTTGTTGTTTCATAAAGGTTACTTTCTCTGCTGTTCTAAAGGTGATTTATTATGATGATGGGTTGTAATAGTTCAATGGCCGCTGTCACTTTAAGGAAAACATGCTGATCTCCTTCTCTGATATTGAGCGGAGAGCCTCACACCAGTGGTGTTTTGTTGCTGAATATGTGAGTGTGTGATGAGTGGAGGACCCAGGGATGTGCAGAAGTGTGGCGGTTCAGCAAGACCAACAACCAGATGGTCCGATAGTTGGTTTGTCTGAAATGTGCTGTTGGTGGAGGTTATTAGACAAATGTGAGAGAGCCGCATTGTTCCTTTATTTATTTGAATCTCCGTAATTTATTTAGAGCTAAACTGTGTTGGAACATTGCTAAGAGGCATGATTTAGGATTTTTATTTAACCCTTTAGGCGCCATAGTTTTATCAGTGAAATATGAATTTTATATCACTATTTAAAGGGCTTGTAGCTTAAATCTGGTTAGAGATAGAGGAATATTGTAAATTAGAAAAATCTTCAGTATGAGCCAAGTTTTGTGACAGGAACAAATTCACTCACATAATTTGCATATTAAGACGTCATCAGGTGGCAGCCATATTGGACTGCATCACATTTGCAGATATATATATATTTTTTTGTTTTTGTCTTATTTTCTTAGTGTTGTTATTGTTTATAATACATATATACATATTCCTATGTATCCCTGTCTCCACAGTATCAACTGGCTCATCTAAATGCCTGATTCACTTGGAATACTGTTCATCATCTCCCAAACTAACCCAGCCATCATCATTATTATTGTCACTGAGGCTGTGTTGGGCCACCCCCCTGCTAGCAGTGATTTTTTACCCTGCGGTTACTCCCCCTCCTGCTGCAACTCCCGCGGTTTACACCCCCGAGGCTGAATTGATCACCAGCGGAATTTTCACCGGCCCATCACCGCCACCACAAGCTCTAAATACTCCAAAAGTTTGAATAGCAACATACCCAATAATGCTGCTTGGAATGAAGTTACAGTTCAATTCAAAAATACTTTATTAATCCCAGAGGGAAATTGATTGCTGTAGTAGCTCAGAATAATAATAATAATAATCAAGTCATCAAAGAGTTGTTGTATATTACAACGGCTGTTGGCAGGAAGGATCTCCAGTAGCGGTCAGTGTTGCAGCCAAACTGAAGAAGCCTCTGACTGAGACACTCTTCCGTTGTCGGACAGTCTTGTGAAGAGAACGCTCAGGGTTGTCCATCATTTTCTTGATTCTCTGGAGAATCCTTCTTTGCATTATCTCTTCCAGCGGTTCCGAAACTGCCGAAACTCTGGCTGAGTCCTTGAAAGGGCTTGGAGTTCCTCCATCTTGTTGGCCTGTGATCTCACATCGCCCATTATGATCGATGGAAGAGATGGTTTGAATTTCCTCTTTCTCTGTCTCCGTTTTGCTCCCGCTCTGCACCCACGCTTCTTGTGTTTTAGCTCATTTGGGATTTGTGGCTTCAGTTGAGGTATTATTTCAGCTTTTCCAATGTTAATCAGCTGCTCCCAGTTGTAAACCAGCTTGTTGCCATGGTTACGCATCATAACAAATGCTCAAAAAGTGAAAAAAGCTAAAAAAATAGCAGTTAAAATCCTCCAACTTCACAGCACCAGAAACAGAAAAGTAAAGTGTCCAAAAAAATACAGTTTTTCCTGAGAAACTAGAAGAAAAAATGCCCAAGAAAAGGTAAAACTTACATATAGTCAACAGAGCTGCTCCAACATGCAGCCACCCAGAGCAGCGCGGTTCCGGGAAAAAAAAAAGAAGGAAAAAAAATCATTACAGGTGTCTGCCACCCCGCTGTGTAACGTATTCACTGCATGAGGGCTCATTTCTGCTGCTGTGGCTTATTAAATCCAACATTGCTGCTTGTCGCAATTCTGCGACTTTGGCGCTTAAAGGGTTAAAATTTCTTTTACCCAAATCTTTTATTTCATTTTTTACTCAAATTTATAATCATCTTTCATTTGTTTTATGATATGTGTGATCATTTATTAATTTCATAACTTTTCTTTCCAGATTTTAATTTGTTTAAGATCATTATGATTTGTTTAGATCTACGTGGAGCACGTTAAGATTCTCTTTCTATGATGATTGCCATAAAAATAAAATGTACCTACTTACGCTAATTTGTTCTCCAAATTTGCTGTAGCAGGTTTAAGCACCCATTAAATATCTGAAGTTGTGGCTGTCAGATGTCTAAATCTGCTCACACAGTCAATGATAAGGATGAATGGCCATGACTTGTTTTCTCCAGTGTGTTACCCAACACTTACTGCTGGCTATTCATCATCAGGCTGCAGCAGCGTGGATAATCCAGTTAGCGGAGCACAGGAGTGCATTCAGGGAACAGAGTACGAGAGTGAATTTTATCTTATTACCTACTTCAGAAATGCAGCTGAAACGATTAACAATCAAAAAAAGCCTTTTAGACCAAACAAAACTGGGTTTTCTTAATGTCTCCACACTATAAAATGTTTGCAATGAAGGAGAGACTATTATAATTCCCGTAGCTCCTGGAGATGTGATTGGGATGATGGTGGCCACAGTGAGCTGAAGATAAGTGGTCTGCTGCAGGAAAGCTGTCTATGGCATTCAGTCTGAAATGTTGAGA
>NC_091743.1:87018957-87066457 GCF_043380555.1 Nothobranchius furzeri
CATTTTCAGATGTTTTGCTTCATTCTTGGATGCTGGTAGAAAAATTATTCAGCGCTGAAACCGTGTTTAAGATCAGCGTGGTTTCATCTCACATCAGCATCCAGCTGCGGAAGTCAGACTTGTTTAAAAAAGGCCGTCAGGTTTTATTTGCTTCCTTCAGACTTGTTTACGGAGTGGCTCCAGATGGAAAAGCCCGAGGGCAAAGAGCAGCGAGCAGAAAGATGCCCAGCTTTGATTTCCAAATGGACGCTTGCATTCATGTCTGACTGCATTTAATATCTCACTGACCTCATCGCTGTGGACCACAATGATGGGATGAGAAGCAATGTGCATCATCTAAACACAGAAAACTCGGGACTGTTCCTGGTCAAGCAGCATGTGATGCTTCTGATTAAAAAGGAAAACATTTACAAAGTAAAATGATAATTAAATTTGCAACTCTGAACTAAAGCAGAGATGTTTTTTGAGGAGGACTCACCCTACATCTCAGTGTTTATGACCAGACCTGTGCATGGAAAGAACAAGAATCTGTGAAAGCTGTAGTGACGTCTTCTCCATGCTTTAACCTTCAACGCTTTCAGTTCTGAAGCAGCGTGGTGAGGAGGCCGGTACCGCCCAAAGGGCCCTAAACCCGGTCAGGTCATACCCAAGCCCCACAATGCGGGTGAAAAATTGAAGCAACCCCGGAAGTGACAAAAATTGCAGTTCCACCCTCATCCACTGGGGGCTGGTGTCAGAAGCGAGCAAATCCTCATTGACTCCCATGTTAAAAATACCAATTTCACAGCAGAAATAAACATGTTTACAGCTTGGTACCAGAACATGTTTTAGGTTCAAATGATCTAGTTTACACTCATGACAACTCTGAGGGGGGTGATTTGTTCTCACTCTTCTGTTTAAGTTTATTAAAAGCCTAAAATTCTGTATAATTAATGAGCATCAGACCCACGTGACCACAGAGCTAGCTCCGTGGAAAGGCCTCAGTAGAGCCTCAGTCTGGCCTGGAAACTGTTCCGGGATTTTGAGTCTCTCTGTGTGTGTATTCTTTTTTGGATATTTTTGTGCAATTGTTGGACAAAATGACTTGCTGTGGCATTAATTGCACTAATAGAGCGTCCAAGGAGTCTCCACTTCATTTTTTTCTGTAAGTAAAATTATATTTATGTATTTTAGGTCACTGCCGAGCTGAGCTTAGATTTTAACATGTACTGTTTAACCATGAAATTTAAATGTAATAGGGTAAAACCCAGTGCATTTAACATAATGCTGCACTTTAGAAAATGGGTTGAAATATAACATGTTGGTGGAGCTGGGTTCCCACTATCGGCTTGTGGAGCTCTCGGGAGACCGATGTTTTCCACCCGGTTCTCCCCTCCCCGCAGCTCGGCCCATCTCTGTCTGATCGCGGCTTCTGTCTGCTGCGCGGGCTGCTGGCTTGTGGAGCTCTGGGATGGAAACCTTTCCACCCGGTTCTCCCCAGCGGCAGCTCTGCGCATCTCAGATCGCAGCGGCGCTTGTCTGCTGTGCGGCTGCCGGCTTGTGGAGCTCTCCGAGACCTCTGTGTTCCACCCGGTTTTACCCAGCGGTCAGCTCGGCGTATCTCTGACTCAGAAGCTCTGGTGTTGTGCACAGTTAACTCCGGTTGTAGCTAGGTTGCTACCTCCGTTAGCTTAGCTCCCACCTCCGCGTTAGCCTTGGGTTAGCTTCAGGTTAGCTTGTAGCTAGTTCGACCGGGTGTCATCAGTGGATCCCAGCCTTACAGCCCCACCCTCAGCTCCACCTCTCTTCCCTTTTGTGGAATTGTCTGGGCTTGACAGAACCTGTGACACGGTCAAAATGATGGTGCTGGCCACCTCCCATTTATCTTCAAAAATATGTTATTTGAGCCTATGGAAACCCATTGTCCAATATTTATATGTCGATGGTCATTCCCAAGACCCTTAAAATGGGACCCGACGCCTCCCTGCTTGACACTCAGCTTTAAGGGGTCGGATTGAGGGTTAAACCACCAAATAGTTCCCGAGTGCAGCCACTGCTGCAGCTCACCCTCCCCTCGCTCTTTGAGTCCACCAAAATGGATCCAGCATTTTTGTTTACCGAGACGAGTAATGAAGACGCACAGGAGGGACTAGCAATACCTGTGAAATTGTATTTGCAGGAAAGAAGTGTGTCCCGTATATTGAAGTATTTTGTGTTTTAGAGTTTTTGACGTCTTGTCCATGCGTAGTTCAGGTACGCTCATAGCTGCTAACCAAACTCTGGAGTTAAGTTTTCTGGCTTTACTAAAATACCTGTCTGTACTTTATTTGATTGATGGTAGTTTTACTTTCTATTAGACTCCAAATGTAATCATTTGGCACTTTTCTAATTCATAATTTGTAAGAATGTAATCGGTCATATTAGCATTAGCATTCCTATGGGTTTTTCCACGTATATTAGCATTGCGCTAACCACTCACTGCCAAATTGCAGCCTTTGCGATTAGAAAATCTCCTTTTGTCACATCGCAATTTAATTGCACATGAAATTAATCGTTCAGCCCTAATATACATGCAGCTCTATGCTAAAAGTGTATTTTCAAAGAGGTAACGATGGATTTCTTTGTAAAAGTTGTCCATCTTTCCAACAGAAAGATTTGCCTGGACCAACGTAACGTGATAACAACGTAACGTGATTACGTAATTCCATAAGGTTCATGTTCAGCCAATCAACTACTTTGACGTCATCGGCAGTCGAAGGACCCCGAGCCGATCTTGCACCCGAGCAGATCCTATACCGACACCGGCAGCACACAGGCATGTTTATAACTTGTCCGTTTCAAGCAGCAGACGTTTTTGCAGCGTGTTTTGATGAGTGAGTGACAACTTTGGAAATCTGGAAACAATTTGGAATATTCTCGAGAGACAGAAACATCCAGGAGGTTTATCCAGGGACAGCTGGACTCACCTGATGGCCTCAAAATGCTAATTCAAGTTGACGGCAACTTAGGAGTTTTCTCTGAATTATGTATCATAAATAATAAGACTCACCACAATCTACACTCAGGTCTGAGAGTGTCAAATAAAAAAAACCCCTGAGACATTCAGACGCATCATCAAGTCTCAAAGCTTCAACAAAATCTGAAATTACTACCGTTGCTAAACCTGCCGGGAACACAAAGGTCACTTTCTCTCCTATTAGCAGAAAAGCAGCCTTTAACCCTAGTATGGGGGCACTGCTGCCTCACAGCGGGAAGGTTGTAGGTTCTAATCTTGGAGTTAGCATGCTTTCCCCATGCATGCATGTTTTTTTTCAGGCGCTCCAGTTCCCTCCCACAAACCATTCCCAGATGGATAATGATGGTAAATGGTAAATGGCCTGTATTTGATATAGCGCCTTCTAGAGTCATGGAACCCCCCGAGGCGTTTTACAACACAATCAGTCATTCACCCATTCACACACACATTCACACACTGGTGGGGATGAGCTACGATGTAGCCACAGCTGCCCTGGGGTGCACTGACAGAGGCGAGGCTGCCGAGCGCCACTGGTCCCTCCGACCACCTCCAGCAGGAAACGTGGGTGAAGTGTCTTGCCCAAGGACACAACGACAGCGACAGACTGAGCGGGACTCGAACCTGCAACCTTCCGGTTACATGGCGAGCACTTAACTCCTGTGCCACCGTCGCCCCAAAAGATGCAAAAGCGTTGTCAGATAAGAGACCGACTATAGTGAAATTTACTTTCGTGTCTCAAGAACTCAGTTATAAAAAACTCAAAGGTTATCAAAAAGTTGGCTGCCTGGCGGGGTCTGGGTTCCTGGGCTCTGCTGGGTCCCGGGCTCGGCCGGCTAGGGGGTGGGAGGCTGCGGGCAGGCCTGTGGGCTTGCCGCCGATGTCTCCCGGGACTCTGCCGGCTGCTGGTTGTGGCCCCCCGGGACGATTCTCTGCGCCTCTCGAGGGGGGCGGGGGCTTTTCTGGTCGCAGTCTCCCTGGGGCTCCTGCGCTCTGGGGCAACTCCTGGATCTCTGGGACTTGGAGCTCCCTCCGTCTCCTGCACATCTTTAGGGGGCAGATCTGTGGCCCCTCACACTTTCCATTGGACGCTCCTATAGAGAAACCTTACATAAACAAGCGCGTGTACACACACAGGTGCTCACATGGTGCTCTCATAAGTATGGACTTGGGCACGTTCAACACATGTCTTAAGGCTGTGGTTGGCACTAAATACACTATGATTTATTATCGTGTGATTGTTCAGTTAAACAATGTTGATTATATATTACATAATACATATATATAACATAATGATGATGTTAATATCATGCAGTGTTCTTAACTGGAAGTATTTATGGCTAATGTTAACATAACAACTACACAATAATCAGTTTTACTTTGTTTCATTTTAGAATAGACCCTTTTACTACCTACGTCATCAAAAGTTGCGCGCGCAGCCTGGCAACGAGAGTGAAGGCTTCCTCATTCACACTCGATACTAAAACAGCGTTTTAAACCCTTTGTTTTGAAGTTCTGAGCACATAAAAATGTCGGGTTGTTGCGTGTATGGATGCCAGAATCGCTTCTCTTCAAGCAGTGGACTGAAACTTTCAGAATTCCGAAGGGAGCACATCCATTTCAACAAAATCTGAGGCGTCTGTGGCTGCAGGCCGTCAAAAAGGTAACTGCAGCCTTTTCTGTTTATCCCATCCTAACACAAAGCTCAGCTTTGAATAAAATTGCTGCTGCGTGGCTGCAGCATGACCCAAGTCTGGAACATCAAAATGACAGAATTAAACAAATTGATACGCTTTATTTCATGCTTCAAATTAACATTTCATTCTAATTCATCTGTATTTTCCCACTGCATATTAGTATAAACTGTATTTCTCTAAAATTATCACGATTGTACTCTGAGCACGCTAAAAAAAGAAACCTATGCTATACTCACCCTGCCATGCAGGTACAGTTGGCTGTGAAGACATAGTTCTCTGGTTTGTTTACTATGACCCAAGCCTCGTACGTAGCAGTCTTGTGTCCTTGTCTTTGGCTAGGAAGGACTTCTGCCTTCAAGACGCAAAACTCAGAGTCTATGTCGTGATATTTTACTTTCTGTACGTGGCCACAGACAACATAGTTGTATGCATCTAACCATTTGTATGCCCGTAGCTTCTCACGTGTGTACTTACTGGGCCTCTCCACTAAAAACGTATATACATCGGGCCACTGGATATCTGGCCACGCACCTACATCTTCCACCCATTCCGTAATGCCACAGGGATCCGGGAGTCTGTTGCCATTCGTTAAAGTGAGTTTAATAATATAACATTCAAGATTTGCCGGTGATAACCCCGCAGCGTAGCTTGATAAAGCCTGACACAACGCCATTCTCTGTTGCCAAGCTGCGCGCGCATTGTCGCTGACGTCATATTTTTTACAAACAGTAAAAGGGTCTATAGTAAATATAATAATAATGGGCCCTTTTCACCTGTAGATCCTCCACCAGGGGGCAGTAGACATGCTAGGCCCAAGGCAGGTTTCTGATGAAGGCACTAATCTTGATACAGGTGTGGTTTGATGGGAGCTCCTGATGATATCCTACAAGCGGTAAATGGAAACGATGAAAGTGAGCATTTGCACGTTTGATCCACTGTCTGCTCAGAGAAAACAGAACCCTTCATTCCACTGAATGCTGGATCAATCCAAAGTGCCGCCGCCGTGACGGAAAACAAAGCGTCTGATTATGTTTTGTGTTCTCTGGGCATGTGAGCTAAAAGCAGGCTGGTGTGGAGATAACATCCAGGCAGCTCTTCTCCCCCGTGGCCTCACCAGCATGCACAGCGACAGCCTTTCAATTATGTCAGCTCTGATCTGACCACAGGGATTGAACAAAGAGTAGCTCTGTGTGTGTGTGTGTGTGTGTGCGTGTGTGTGTGTGTGTGTGTGTGTGTGTGTGTGTGTGTGTGTGTGTGTGTGTGTGAGAGAGAGAGAGGATGGACTCAAAAAGGCTCCTTTGAAATGTTGCTTTTTGTGCAGCGGAGTACAATTCCCCTCTTTGTGACGTTTTGTTGTGTGATGTGTTTTATTCTTGCTGATCAGGAGGCATGGCAGATCTATTCCACAGGCAGCCAGATGTTAGCAGCTATTCTCTGAAAAATGTAAAAGACAGGATGTCGATTACTGGTCACCTTTGTTTGTACAAAATCTCCATTTTTAGGACAAAAGGCCTACATAAATACTAAAGTTCCTGTTTGGGCTGACAAGTCAAATAAATTAAAATAATTATTCTGAAGCTGCTGGGTAGATCAAAGCATTTTAGATAGTAATTTCTGTATAAAAGTCCAACGCACATTAAACAAATAAGCTGTGTTTATCCACTTATTCTGAAATCCTGTCATTGCTGGGTGTGTGTGTGTTTGTGTGTGAGTGTGTGTGTGTGGAGTGTTCAGCCTCATCTCCCGCTGAAGCTTCAGGCTGTGATTGTGGAACGAGAGTTTCTCCTGCTTTTGCAGAAGGTCTGCAGCAGCTGTGTGAGAGAAATATGATCTGACTCTGCTATGTGTGAAACTGATCTAACATGTTGAATCCTCTGGTGGACACATGACTACCGTGTGGACGAAGTGGGGGTGGTGGAGATGGGACAAACAGCTATCAGCATAGCGGTGAATTCCCAGGATGCAACCGTACGCTTTGCAATCCCTGTTTGGCCCATACTAAATCCATGTCTCGTTACACTCCTGGTGAAGTCAGCAGCTTTTAGTGCTTGAGTTGATATATTTGCTGTCTGATCAGAACCATGTGAACCCCTGGAGGTATTACTGTGGAATCAGGTTCCCTCATGCTGTTGTAGCCTTAAATGTTCCACCTTAAAGGTGCAGCATGTAAGAATACATTAAGATTGCTCAAGTGAAAAATCCCAGTCCAATGTCTCAACCATGTTGGAAGGAAGGTTATAATGAAACATATTTCAGTCTTAGTCGGCTGGGGGATTGTTAGTTTCTGTTTTCACATCACAGGGAGGGACATGGCTACTGCTTACATCAGTGAGTGTGGTTGGCCATGTCTCCTGTGAGCTAACTCCGCACAGGGTGACCAGATCACGACTTGCCAAATGTGGGAACGAGACTACTCGATGTGGGACAGAGACTACTCGATGTGGGACAGAGACTACTCGATGTGGGACAGAGACTACTCGATGTGGGACAGAGATTATTCGATGTGGGACAGAGACTACTCGATGTGGGACAGAGATTACTCGATGTGGGACAGAGACTACTCGATGTGGGACAGAGATTACTCGATGTGGGACAGAGATTACTCGATGTGGGACAGAGATTACTCGATGTGGGACAGAGACTGCTCGATGTGGGACAGAGACTGCTCGATATGGGACAGAGACTACTCGATGTGGGACAGAGATTTCTCGATGTGGGACAGAGATTATTCGATGTGGGACAGAGACTACTCGATGTGGGACAGAGACTACTCGATGTGGGACAGAGACTACTCGATGTGGGACAGAGATTATTCGATGTGGGACAGAGACTACTCGATGTGGGACAGAGATTACTCGATGTGGGACAGAGACTACTCGATGTGGGACAGAGATTACTCGATGTGGGACAGAGATTACTCGATGTGGGACAGAGACTGCTCGATGTGGGACAGAGACTGCTCGATATGGGACAGAGACTACTCAATGTGGGACAGAGATTACTCAATGTGGGACAGAGACTACTAGATGTGGGACAGAGACATCTCAATGTGGGACAGAGACTACTAGATGTGGGACAGAGACATCTCAATGTGGGACAGAGACTACTCGATGTGGGACAGAGATTACTCAATGTGGGACAGAGATTACTCAATGTGGGACAGAGACTACTAGATGTGGGACAGAGACATCTCAATGTGGGACAGAGACTACTCGATGTGGGACAGAGACTACTCGATGTGGGACAGAGACTGCTCGATGTGGGACAGAGACTGCTCGATGTGGGACAGAGATTTCTCGATGTGGGACAGAGATTTCTCGATGTGGGACAGAGACTGCTCGATATGGGACAGAGATTACTTATGTGGGACAGAGACTACTCAATGTGGGACAGAGATTACTTATGTGGGACAGAGACTACTCGATGTGGGACAGAGACTACTCGATGTGGGACAGAGACTACTCGATGTGGGACAGAGATTATTCGATGTGGGACAGAGATTACTCGATGTGGGACAGAGACTACTCGATGTGGGACAGAGACTACTCGATGTGGGACAGAGACTACTCAATGTGGGACAGAGATTACTTATGTGGGACAGAGACTACTCGATGTGGGACAGAGACTACTCGATGTGGGACAGAGATTACTCGATGTGGGACAGAGACTACTCGATGTGGGACAGAGACTACTAGATGTGGGACAGAGACATCTCAATGTGGGACAGAGACTACTCGATGTGGGACAGAGACTACTCGATGTGGGACAGAGACTACTCGATGTGGGACAGAGACTACTCGATGTGGGACAGAGACTGCTCGATGTGGGACAGAGATTTCTCGATGTGGGACAGAGATTTCTCGATGTGGGACAGAGACTGCTCGATATGGGACAGAGACTACCTGATGTGGGACAGAGATTACCTGATGTGGGACAGAGACTACTCGATGTGGGACAGAGACTACTAGATGTGGGACAGAGACATCTCAATGTGGGACAGAGACTACTCGATGTGGGACAGAGACTGCTCGATGTGGGACAGAGATTTCTCGATGTGGGACAGAGATTTCTCGATGTGGGACAGAGACTGCTCGATATGGGACAGAGACTACCTGATGTGGGACAGAGATTACCTGATGTGGGACAGAGACTACTCATGTGGGACAGAGATTACTCGATTTGAGACAGAGACTACCTGATGTGGGACAGAGATTACTCGATTTGGGACAGAGATTACTGTGATTAATGTGAAGTTCCAATATAACCTTAAAGTAATGTTAAAGTGCTAAAAGTGTTTTACCTGAAGACAGCTAATGTCAATAGTGTTTTAGTGTAGTCCATAAATATGTCCTTTAAAGTAATACTTACCTAGTATAATAATCTCCAAAATTGTACATTTAAACAAATAACTGTAAGTATTGGGAAAGCATGTTTTGTTCTATGTGGATTAATTTGTCTAATAAAGGATTAGGTAGAGAAATCAAACGGTAAGCGCTAACGTCTTACAAATCTCCATTTTTATGACTCGACACAGGTGAAAGTAGTTGGCAAATCGTCACTGTTCTTAGAATATTCAAATGTTTTTGTCAATTAAGGGGTTAATTTTTACGAAATGACTAAACTGCTTCTTACACTATCCACTTTTTTTCATAAAATAATTTAACAGTAGCTACCGATTTTCAGTAAGCCTGGACGTACAGAATCAGCTGCTGAAATGCGCGTTGGTAGGAATATTCAACGTGGAAGCACGGATAGTCAGAGTGACACTGTCAAAACACGCTGTGGTAGGAAAATACGGTGAGGAAGCACGGATAGTCAGAACACCGGCGTACGGCCAGCAAACAGCTATAGACTTTTAAAGTACCTGAGCCATTAACAAGAGAGGCCAAAGACTTTTCTTGTACCCCCTAAGAAGACACAGCTTCTTTTTGTAGGGGCAGAGGCTACAGGTTAACGTTGAGCTAACAATGCTAATGGTGATTTAAAAGGAAATATTTGGATCTAAAATTATCCTCAAGCTACTTTTTCAATTAGCAACAACTCAATATTACAGTGAAATGTATGTGCGAGGTGACTAGCAAGCTAACCTACACTTCCTATATGCTGGAGGCTTACTACCATAATAACCCTAGTAAGTGCTCCCAACTGTAAAACACTCGAGTGCTAACACCAGATATGATGATGTATTCATCTACCTGTCAACTTATTGTGTATGACTCATTTTTGCTTGTTATCTAGAATCTTCTGGTGTTAATCCGTAACTGGCGACAGCCATTAAACACACTCAATGGTAGTAAGTCAGTGCAGTACCCACATTTGACCACAAGATGTCATCTTCCTCTATTAATGTATTAAGTTTACCTTTAACGGGAAACAAACAAACAAACAAACAAACAAACAAACGTAATGTTATGGTCATATCTTAGTGGTCCTACTACCTTCATCTGGTCAGCTGGGTGTCTCCTCAGCAGGTGTCCGGCTCGCTTTTCCTCCATAGCAGGATTTTCTATGAGCTTTTTTCAGTCTATCTTAAGCCTTTTTAAGGATTTTTCAAGAAGCAAAAGAGACCAAAAAGTTTGTCAGATACAAAACCAGCACAGCAGCACCGGTACTGTTGTTCTACTTGAGAATTGGTTAACATCAGTTCAGTTCATTTAAAGGAACGATATTTGTCTGTCCCAAAATGATCACAAAATGATGCCTTTGCATAAATATGAAGGATAAACTAAACACAACACTTTTGGCTGATTCTTGAGCACTCAGTGTTTCCAGTATGACAGCAGAGCCCCATGCCTCATGGGGTTTACTAGAAAATCATGTAGTCAACAAAATCTACAGCTGCATCCAGAAATGTTACATGAAACTGTATTATGGAAGGAGGAAGTCACATCTCTTTCTGAGGTGCACAGGGGGACGTGTGAAAAAGAAGAGCTTGAATGCAGGAGGAGTAAAGGCTCACAATGAGGGTGAACCAGCAGCATCTTCCTGTCAGACCGATGGTAAGCTGTGTTGTTTATGACGGTCTGTCTGTATTGTAGAGCGCTGGAGGCTTGGTGGGGGTTGGGTCCTCTGGGGATGACCAGCCTCCATCTGCTGGTAAGGTGACACCACCAATGGGTCCCAGGTGTCCAGCTGGAGGACATTGAAAACCAGTGCAGTAGATGCAGATGCGAATGTTGAAAGCCATTAGACTCCATCAATAAGATGCTGAGCTCGTCTGGCCTTAAGGTTCACTGATAACTGAACTGTTCAATACAACCAGAGCTTTATTTGTAGTAGATCAGTGACGCTGTTCGGGTTTCCTTACAAAACACCATTTAAAAGAGAATCTGCACTATTTTAATAAGTGCTCATTTCCAAATGGATTTTGTACATTAAAGGATCTTCCCTGCTTCACCTGGATAAAGGTTTATGATGAAGAACATTCTATTGGTGAAATATTCATGTTGTGCTTTTACTTCAACATTAACATCAGGCGAACTCGTTCTGCTGGGGGACTTCAGCACTCACGTGGGCAACGGCCTAGAGACCTGGGAAGGTGTGGTTGGGAGGAACGGACCCCTGATCTGAGTCAGTGCGGTGTGTTGTTGCTGGACTTCTGCGCTGTCATGGATTGTCCATAACGAACATCAACGCTTAGACATAAAGGTGACACCAGGATACCTTCGATAATCGACTGTGTTGTCTCGTCTGACCTGCTGCTGCTTGTCTTGGACACTCGCATGAAGAGGGGGTGGAGCTGTCAACACTACCTGGTGCTGAGTTGGCTCCGATGGGGGGGGGATAATGCTGGTCACATGTAGAAGGCCCAAACTTATTCTAAGGGTCAGCTGGGAATGTCAATCCCCAGCAGAACTTAAACACATCCTGGGAGAGGTTGAGTCTCAGTGGGCTTTGCTCTGTGCCTCCATTGTTGAGGCGGCTGACCGGAGCTGTGGCCGTAGAGTACTCAGCGGCTTTCCTCCCTGCTGATGGACACCATGGTTAGGGTTAGTGGACACCAGCAGTGAGGAATGCCGTCACTTACTGGAATGTTTATGACACACGAAAGCAGTCAGGGTGTGCACTGGAAGCTGGTTCCACCAGAGAGGAGCCTGAGAACTGAAAGTTCTGCCTCCCGTTCCACTTTTAGAACCTCTAGGGACCAAACATGCAGTCTGACAGCAAAGTGCTCTGCTGGAAACATCTGGAAGAAAAACAACTCATTGCAATAACTACAAAGTCAACTCGGCAACAAACCCTAAACCCAACAGCCACATAAGCCGTTATTTAATCCTGTAGGACCACCATTAAGAGTGTGATATAATCTTGTTTTGTACGACTTCATCAGTCTTTCACGTTGCTCTGGAGCGGTCCGGTCAATGCTCATAACTAAAGACGTAGGTTTAATGTGTCTCATCTGTTTACAGGGTACTTCCCAGAACTCTTGTTTCTCCACAGTAAACTTTGTCACGTTTGTTTTTTAAAAAGTTTGCTTCTAAAACCCCTTTCAGTCAACTACCAAGTGGATTGGGGGGGGCGGGGGGTGGGGGGGTGGGGGGGGTGGGTTGGGGTTGGAAACGCTATTTTAGGTTTTATGAGAATAAGTCCAGGACTACAAATGTGCTTCACAACATCGAAGCAGACACGGGGAAAACAGGGAAAAGGGCTGTAAGTTCAGCCAACTTCAAATCTTTCCTTCAGCAGGAAAGAACCGCCATAAATCTGGTCATGTGGTGAGTAGCAGCTACGCTAGGGGGAGGAGATTAACCTCGTGGTTCGTAGTCATAACAACCAGATTCGCTACGTCAGCCTAGAGATCCTGAACCCACACACACCCACACACACACACACACCAACACGATAACATTCAGATCCATATACATCCTTCACAGAGTTAGTCCTGGTAGATTGTAAGAATTTATAATTTTAGAAATTAAAGATTCTTAAACGATCCCAACTCTCTCTTTTCTTGTCTCTCAGTCAATACAAGGTGTTTAAGTAAACTCCCTGATGATAGAAACAACCACTTCTGATTATAATATTTAGATCTAATCACAGTGTATAAATATACAAACTACAGATCACTACAGTGGTGACGTCGCATATGCAACGTGCCGATGAAGTCATGCTAATTACAAACTTTTACAAGCTGATTAATCTGAAAGCACGTGACTGGCTTGGCCGAAACACCCATCATTACTTTTCATTTAAATTACAGTACAACTTATGTGATCCAGGGCGTGAGGCCAAGCAGGTTAGAAAATAACGTTTTTAGCCCCGTTGACTTGCTTTCATTTAGTCATTCTTCTGGGGACCCATGAGCCGACTGGAAAGGCTCCCTACAGCACCAGCAGCTTCATGGCCACAGCAAGCAGCAGCCACCTATTTCTCTCCTGGAAGTGGGGGAAGACCATTTTGACCAGTTATTCTAACAGGTCTTCCCAACAGACCCTAACCCCAACTATACGTTTGGGCCTACCATGTGTGGCATCCCCCCCTGCCATCTGATCTAATTCACCTCCAGGTGACAGCTTTACTTCCGTCTTTACCCGAGTCTTCAAAGCATGTGGCTGCAGGTCAGGTGATACAGCTACGAAGCCAAACCCTGATCTGTGACCCGGGCTGCCTCGGTATCATGCATCATGTGCTCTGATGAGCATCCTCTGTCACAGTGCAGAGTAGATGGTGGTGGACCCATGTGTGGTGGAGCTGGACCAGGAGGCAGAAATGCCAGATTAGGTAAACAAAAAAAAGGGATTTAATGTATAATCACAAACACCCGGGTAGGGTAACAAGGGGCAGGTGAGTCCAATAAACAACTAATTAGGGGTAAACAAGACCAAGTGTCAGACGGGTTGGAGCAGATCCTGCCATCTTCATTTTCTGGCATGATTTTCTACTTATCATAACTAAGGATCAAATAAGGCCTTGTTGTCCCAACTAACCTTTCTGCTGCAACACTGAGTTATTGACACCTTGCTGTTTTGTTCCTTTGGAAGAACAACGTCTCCGTCTACAATCACTCATGCGTGCATGAAACTCGTCTTCATTACGGATAAATACAAGACCACGCGCTTGTTCCAGAGACTAAAGATTCACTCATCTGAAGGTGGCATGGATCTGATGAGTCGATGACTGAGTGAATCTGGATGTGAAGTGCTTTTGTTAATAGACTCCGGATGATGATGTGGCTAGTGGGAGTTTGGAAGTGGGAATGCTGGGATATGGAGTCTAAGTGGTAGAGCCTGGTTGGGTGTTGAGAGGCCTGGGACGTGACACATCCCGTCATCTAACAACAAACTGATGTGGATAATAAAAAAGTTTGTTCAAACTTCACCAAATGTCATAAACTACAGATGGATAAAGATGTTTAACCACCCAGGCGTGAAACTCCATCGAGGGCAGGGGCGGCGTTAGGCCCGGCTACTTGGGCTGAAGCCCCGAATGTTTCATGAAAAGCCCCGGATCTAAAACGTGGAAGTAACATGCAGTACCAAAGTCCAACAGAGAGGGAGCAGCTGGCAGTAGTTTGTATACAGCCTGCCTGAAGCTTGGTTTATGCTTGACGCATTCACTTTCCGCTTGGTGATGCGGCTCGCGGATGGAACGCGCTTCACAACTCGCAGCGTTTATGGTTCATGCGGCTTGTCTTTGCGGTGAGCCAATATTCTCCCAAACTGTAGGGGGCGGCATGGAGCTCTACGGCATGCATCCAACACTACACCATTGTAGAAGTAGAAATTACTGTTGTTTACAACATGGCATTTCAGCATTTTTAACAGCGTCCTCGTCTTTTCCGACAGTGCGAGCTATTTCTCTCCAAGAATTATTAACAACATGTTGATCACGGTGATCTCTGAGAGCTGAATCATACAAATGTCTGTATTTACGAACCTCTGCCATACTAGTTCTTGCCGGTCCGCCATGTTTTTCCGCGTCCGACCGTCCGCGTGGTTAGAAATGTTCCGAGGTGCACGTTGCGGAAATCTTGGGCCGTGCGGAGACGCGGTGGAGGGGCGTGGTTGTTAAAATGACGCAACTTTTCCGCGCGGAGCCGTGCGGACCTCGCGGACGCGTCAAGCATAAACCAACCTTGAGCCTCCACCACTGAAGAAGAAGCCCTTCAGCAGCCGGCTTCTTCTACACTCTGCCTGAAACGCATGAGTGAAGACGGACATAAGGACGTTTTTTAGATCAAAAGTACAACGACAGAACCCCAGCTCTGATGAGACTGGTGTTGACTCAGGTTTGTGAGTCTTATTGGAAAATATTTGTTGTGCTGCTGGTTTGCCTAAAGTTAGCTTACTATCAGGTAACGTTGTTGGAGAAAGAAAGGGAATATTTACTATCATCTCACACTAAACACTAACAGGAACAATACTCTGCCCTGAATATGCTTAATATGTAGCTTCAGATTAAAAATTATGTGGTACAAGACAAATATGATGTTGACTAGTGTGTGTCACGTGTGTGTGCGTGCGCGCGTGCGTGTGTGTGTGTTAAGCCCCGGATCTTCTTCAGTCCTAAATCCGCCCCTGATCGAGGGCCTAAAATATTAGACTCAATCAAGTCTTCAGCTGATCCATATATGGCCTCTGCTGTCTCCAAAGGATTAAAACGGCAACAGCTAATGCTCGTCTTTAGCCTTCCATGGGAAAATGGGCCATGTGATGATAACAGACTTATTTAAAGCTCATTCTCAGTAGGATCCAGAGTAACTATTTTGGATGCGGTGATGATTCCTTCCAGAAGATGTCCTGCAGTAACGTTCTCTGATTTGTTTAAATTCAGCGCACCAAAGGCCACAAAATCACAACGTTTAGTGTTTCATCTCAGTTATGTCGAAGTGAAAATACGTTGTAGAAACGTAAACTTTAGGAAATATGAAGTATTTAGATGGTTTTGCTTCAGTCACACAAACATGTTACTGAGATATCTCTGGAACCACTAGACGGATCTGATCAAAACTTCAGAGTAATGGTAACCTATGCGATGGTATATTAAACAGTTATAACCGTTGTTTAACCACCTATTGTGATAAAGTCTGATATGATAGTTGAGAATCTGTCACAACACACTCTGAGGTGATCTTGGTAGATACTGGAGGAGGTAGTACTCATTTTTAAGGTTTGATAAAAATGGTCAGAACTCCATCATTTCTTAATATTCACATGTATGTAGTTAATAAGAATGCCTCCAATAATTACCAGGCCTATTTATTAAAGTGTTGCTTTTCAATTAAATTCAATTCAGTTTATTTATACAGCACCAAATCACGACCAGAGTTGTCTCAAGGACCTTCACACAGTAAACATTCCAATACAGGTCAGGTCATTCAGCCAATCAGTAAAAAGTCTCCTATATAAGGAGCCCAGCAGGCTGCATCGAGTCACTGACTAGTGTCAGAGTCTTTACAGCAATCCTCATACTAAGCAAGCATGCAGCGATAGTGGAGAGGAAAACTCCCTTTTAACAGGAAGAAAGCTCCAGAGGATCCTGGCTCAGTCACGTTGAGAGCAGGAGGTTAGGACCCAAGATGCAGACCCAGGATGACACAAGGCAGTAATGTTAAATAAAGAGGAATCCTTTATTTTGGATGACAAAACAAAAATCCAAAAGGGGCAGGAGGCAAAAAATCCAATAACAAAATGAAGCAGGGAAAAATCCAAAAGCTCACTTCATGAGCAGAGAACTAGAGACCAGGAGGGGGAGACAAAAACAACGTGTGACATAAAACAACAATGGACCGACCAGAACAATGAGACAAGGAGAGCTTATATAGACAGGGAGGAGCAATTAGGGAAACAGGAAGCAGGTGTGTGGAGTGAGGCTGGAGGGAAGGCAGGTGACAACAATTATCTGGATGGGGAAGAGAACCAGTGGAGGGCAGATAAACCTAAAACCATATAAAACACAAAACTAAACCTAAAGACTGAGGGAAGGAGTCACACAAACACATACACATACTGACACACACAAACTCATACACACACAATGAACTGGGGAACAAGAAGCTGGGGCTACAACTTAAGACACACAACAGAGATGCAGACAAAGGACACATGAGGGCGCTAAGAGAACACAAAAGGAGAACCTGGAGTGGGAACTGGAGGAGCTGGGGAACAAAGGGACACAGAACATGACAGGCTCAGTATAGGCAGCCATCCACCACGACTCACTGGGGATGGAGAAGACAGAGCACACACACACACACACACACACACACACACACACACACACACACACACACACACACACACACACACACATATAATGTTTCTATGGTTACATTGGATCCAGTTTTGGATTTTCAGGTATGTTTCAGGAATTACGAACAGCGTCTAAATAAACCCCCAGCACGCACGTTGTTAATAAGATAATTCACTACTGCCCTGTTGAGGTTGCTAGTTCGGTTTCCTCTCGGTGTTTGAGGGATTGATGACCCACAGCCTCCCTCTATGTGCGCGCGCGCGTGTGTGCCGCCCCCCCCCTCTCCCTCTCTCTCTCTCTCTCTCTCTCTCTCTCTCTCTCTCTCTCTCTCTCCCCCCTCCCATACTCACTCCAGCAACAACAAGGAAGGAAAACAGTCATCGCGTTATTTACGGTCCGCGCGCACCGCCTGACACAAGCTCCGGTCGCGCGAGGAGACTCCGGTTCTCCTTCCCTGCCCTGTCCCCCGGTCTCTCCCTGTCTCTCTCCCTCTCTCTGCATTCCTTCCTTTCTCCGCTCGCGGTGGCCACGCGCGCGGATGTGTGACCGCCGGTGAGCCGCAGCGTCGCAGCTGGGGAGAGTTGTCGCCAGCGCGCCATGGAGGACCACAGTTCCCTGGAAAACGAGAGGATGGAAGCGTGGCTGGATGACCACCTGGAGTTCACACACTCTTACTTTGTCAGGAAGGCGTCAAGGTAAAAGCCGCGCAGCGTCACAGCTGACCGGAGGTTTAACTTCATCTGTTACTTAGAAATGATTTACAGAATGAAGCCTAGAGACAGAGCCCTGTCCCCCTGACCCTGTGCGCGCGCGCGCAGGTGCACTTTGTGCCTCTTTTCACAGCTCAGCATTATTTCACTTCAGCTTCTGCTCCTCAGACCCGTAATCATTAACGTTTACTGCTTCTGCTCACCGCTGGAGGGGTCCGTGGTGATAATTATACGAGCCTTACACACACACACACACACACACACACACACACACACACACACACACACACACACACACACACACACACACACACACACACACCAGAGCCATAAATGAAAAGAAATTAGCCTTCTAGTTTCCTAGACACACATTCTTTCAGGAGCGTTGGCAGCCATAAACATTTATTTATTATAAAAGAGTTTAGTCCTAATAAATGAAATTATAAAGGAACGACGGGCTGTAGGAGGTTTGTGCTCCTGATCCATGTGGTGCTGGGGTGGGACGCTGTTATTGATTCAACCACACCTCCCTGGATACTGTAGTACCTCCCTGGGTTCTGTAGTACCTCCCTGGGTACTGTAGTACCTCCATGGGTTCTGTAGTACCTCCCTGGGTACTGTAGTACCTCCCTGGGTTCTGTAGTACCTCCCTGGGTACTGTAGTACCTCCCTGGGTTCTGTAGTACCTCCCTGGGTTCTGTAGTACCTCCCTGGGTACTGTAGTACCTCCCTGGGTTCTGTAGTACCTCCCTGGGTACTGTAGTACCTCCCTGGGTTCTGTAGTGCCTCCCTGGGTACTGTAGCATGACCCTGTGGAGAAGGAGTCCAGCTGGCTGGCTCTGATCCACTTTTCCAGCTTCTATCGGGGGAAGATGTGTCTCAATCTAAGGAACGGATGGAGCCGTTAGCTCCTGCGTTAAACACCGTGACCCCCCCAGTCCTGATTAGGGGGCAGGAAGGAGGCCAGATGTTATCCTTTTCAGCCAGATGCAGATCTGACACTGACAGTATTAAAATGCTCTGCATCAGTTCTGCTTCACATTTAACCACATAGTCCTTTTTTATCCATCAATCATAACTGAAATACACTTTAAAGGTGTGAGGATGGTTAAACCAAAAGCCAAACGTCATCTGACATCATAATTAACATGTTTTTATATTTTACATAGTTTAAAATACATAGTCTAACACTTATCACCCCTAAAGAATATAAAATACACAAACATTGAGTCTGTTTTTTTAGCAGTAAAAAATAAATGAAAATGAATTGTTCCCATATTCCTGATTTGTGTATTAACATGTGAACACATTTCACCAGTATTTGTGTTTATTAACGGTAACTTATCTGCTGCTGACATACAGCCGGCTTCCATACAAGAGCGTCCCTGAGTGGTGTTGCTAGTCTGGACTCAGGGCATTTGGTGTATGACAGCGATACTTTCCAGTTGTGTTTACTTTAATCTGCATAAATGCTGACACCATAACATGTATGTGACACATTTCCCTGTTTATATTTATGTTTACTTCCACGTGCGTTTACAAGATATTTCGGTATCTTTCTCTGGTGTGAAACATCCATTTGACTTCACACTGGCTGTGTGTGTGTGTGTGTGTGTGTGTGTGTGTGATGTTATATTAGTTCTTGTTGTTTTAGCTGCCTTTAAAGAGCAAGTAACGTCTAAATTAACTTTTTTTTTTGCTGATGAACTGTATAAATGAGTCTAATAGTGTTTTAAATGTGTGTATTCATTATTTTAGCATTTTGGTGCATTTTCTTTAAAAATTAATTATTCAGCCTAAAAACCACAGTAATGCACCACCTTCAGCTTAAAACACAGAATTTGACACATTTTGAATAAATTTTAGCCAATGGCTAAAGAGTAAGATACTACGTAAACCAGTAGAGTACTACGTAGCAGCTCTTGTGCCAAAGTTATAAAGCAACGAGAGTCTCGGCCACGCCTTGTGGCGAGTTGGGAGTTGGATTTGCAAGCGAGTGTAGGAGGTCAGCGGTAGTTCAGCATTAGCATATATCATTAGCATATTCTAGTCTTTAGCATAGCTTTTAGTGTTATACATACTTATTTAGTGTTAGCTTGGCTGTTAGATATTGTAGTTTAGTTAGTGTTTAGCTGTTAGTTTTATTAGGAAAGTAATTCGGGTTTAGTGCTCCATATAGTGTTAGTATGGTTAAAAGGTGTAGTGTAGTTGGTTGTGGTAGCTCTGTGGGGTTGCACTCCTTTCCACTGGACTTAGAAATTAGGCGCCAGTGGTTGCGCGCAATCGGTGTACTGGAAAACAGTCAGCTCCCGCCTGGTGCTGTAGTCTGCAACCAGCATTTTACCCGCGATTCCTTCGCCAACATGGTGGAGTTTGAACTGGGTTATTCTGCACGTCTCCGCTTGAAGAGGGAGGCCGTGCCCACCGTGGCTCTTCCGCGAATTAGATGCAGCCCACCGACTCTGCTCCCCCACCATGGCGGGCTCCAGTCTGAGGTGAGTAAGCTAAATAAACGTTAACATCTTCTAAAGACAATTTGTGAGTGCAGTGAGAAAAAAGGAGTCTTGAATGTCTCATTTGATTACACGATGGGAGAGTTAGCCGTCCTTTACATAGTGAGGCAAAAAAGTGTTCACTCAAAAAAATGAGAGGTCTGTCATTTTCATCATGAAACCAAATGAGAAAAAAATGCAGCAAACAACATTGTCTGATTTGTAAAGAGTTTATTTACAAATGATTGTGGGAAATATTAGCTCTCCTACAAAAAAGTAATATTTTTGATCTCTCACAGACCTGTAACTTCTCCTGTGAGAGGCTCCTCTGTCCTCCACATGTTACCTGTATGAATGGCACCTGTTGGAACAGGTGTATTCGATCAGTATAAAGACACCTGTCCACAACCTAACAGTCACACTCCCAACTCCGCTGGAGACATTACGCTCCCGTGCGTCTCCCACGGGGGGTGATTTCGTAGCCGTGGCGCAGGATTGGTGCAGAGTAGGGCCCGACTGATGTATCGGCCGGCCGATATTTTCGGCCGATATATTGGGGTCATTAACGGTATCGGCTATCGGCCAAAAAGACAGCCGATAGGGCCGATATTGCGCTACCTATCCAGCAGATGGCGCCAGCTTTATGAACTCGTTGTGTGGCACCTCTCCTTTGAACTTTGAACACAAATTATTGTCTTGGAACTTTTTATTTATTTATTCTTATTTATGTTTCTTATGTGCAATTATTTCCTGTCCAGGGTGAATAAGTTCACCAAGTTAACTTCCACAGCGTGTTACTTTGTTACAAAACACAAGTATTACGTTTTATTTATTGCTGCATTTTTATTATTTTAATATTCTTATAGGGATCGTCTGTCCCTAAACTTGTGTGTGTTGTTAGATTCCCCAGAGTTAGCCAAGTCAGAGAAAACATGTTGTAACCAGTTGTTTTAGCATAAAGCAATGGAAGGGAAGGCTTGCATTCACCTACATAAAAACACTACAATCTATGTGAATTCACTTACATTGTTTTATGCTAAACTAAGAAAACCAACTGCTGCCAGATCATATTGGGCTGGTTATAAAATGCTTTTCCTGACTTGTCTAACTCTGGGGAATCTTAACAAGACACAGTTTTACTGAGTGGTGGAATATTCCTTTAAGTTAAAATGTATTTGTGGAAACCACCGTTTACAAGAAAAAACTAGAATGTTAGATTTATGTTGTGGCTGAGTTTGTGCGTTCTGTTGTTTTTGAGATCTGCTAAATGAATCTTATTTGCATTACTTGGAAAGCCGAGTGAGTTATGGAGACAGTTCTTTGGTGTGTAATAGAGAAATAAGTTTGCATCAAAACGGCAGAGAATGAAGGGTTTAAGCTTAAGAAAATTTTTATTTCTTTTTTTTGTGAGGGAGATTTATTGGCCATTGTATCGGCTATCGGCCTTTGTTAAAAGTTTTATATCGGTATCGGAATCTGTTCCAAAAAAGCATATCGGTCGGGCCCTAGTGCAGAGCCACACCTGAGGCTATGTAGGGGAAACACTGCCAAGAAGGGATGTAAGAAAATATCCATATGGCAATATAAAGCAATATTTTTTCCTGCGATATTATATCGATATTCAAAAACAGGGTATCGATTATTTTGGAAAAATTTACATGCAGACATTTGTGTATTTAGTTTTGTTTTTTGGTGCCATTCAAACACCGACCGCTAGTTGGCAGCAGAGTGCAGTGGGTTTTGTTTCCACCACTGAAATGTAAGTCCCTCTGTTAAGGTTCAGATACCTCATGTTAAACAAGTCACACATCAGTTTGGACTGTTGATTGAATTTTCCTGCAATTATTTAATTCTAAAAAGTCGCTAATATTGCCTGGCTGAATGTATCGCAATATATCGTATTGTCTCCTCTGTATCGTGATACGTATCGTATCGCCAGAATTTCACCAATACACACCCCTACTGCCAAGACCAAAGAGCTGCCAATGACACCAGAAACAAAATTGTAGACCTAGGAATTATTAGGAAAAGGAAGACATACAAGGACCATTGATAATCTCCCTTGATCGGGGGCTCCGTGCAAGATTTCACCCCGAGAATCAAAATGATCACAAGAACAGTGAGCAAAATCCCAGAACCAAGAAAATGAGTACTGGTTGTTTTTATGGTAATTTATTAGTCGAAATGTCAGAGATTTCTGAAAAAAAGATCTGTCCGTCTCCAAGTAAACACCAGCAATCCACAGTCCCGCCAGCACCACTGTCCCACCACTCCTGTTACACACAAAATGCTCCAAGAGGGGCTTCATTTTGCACATTAGGATGCATTCTCTCCAAATGTGCAAAAGGAACATCACTGCCGTGAAGTGCACCATGCATACAGCACCTTTGCAAGAGGAGAGAAAAGAAAGATGAGTTATCTGACGTGCACGTTCCTGCAATGATTGAGAGCATGCAGCGTCTGACCAACTGTGGTCAGATGGGTCAACAGCCAGGTGTATCCATGCAGGTGAAGGGATGGCATCTAAACGGAAATATAGATCCGGAGTAAGCACAATAGAGAAACAGTTAAAACAAGAGGAGGAGTGTGTTGTTGGAACAAAAAAAAAGAAAAACGTTGTGGGCATAAACCTCCCATCTGCTTTTCATGAGACAGAAGAGAGAATAATTGTGTCTGGATGTGGGGATGACACTTTACAGTAGCCCTGATCATCATTTAATCACTGATTATCATTATCACCATCAAGAGCAAGATGGCCGCTACGGTGCGGACGTACCTTAGACGAGGTCCTGCATCTTTCCCCAAAAGAACATCAAGAACATCAAGGATACCAGCAAAAACACCATGGATCCTGGCATCAGCCTGCCTTTTCGCTTTTACGCTCCTACATCTTTTATGGAGTTCAACATGTCCAAAAAAACTAAGTGGTGCTGGCGGAGCTGCACCAGAAGGTGGAGCTGCACCAGAGTCAGCCCCGCCCATTTCAGAATCAGCCCCGCCCATTCCATCAGAGTCAGTCCAATTCCTTCCAGTTGTCAGACTTAATAGCATTCTGGAATCAAAGAGGGTGTTATAGCTAACATCATCTAAAATGCAAGATTGAGGACTGAGTTGAGAGGTTAACTGAACCGTTTTTGTAAAGGTTCCATATAATTAAAAATCTAACTTTTGGAACTTTTTACCATGTTATATTGTCATTTCCTCATAAGAAACATGCCAAAGCCATTTTTGGCCTCATTCACCCATTTTCCTCCCATCTCAGCTTCAGTTTGGTCCTCTCCTCCGAAGCGAGTCTGGTCTTGGTTCTCAAATCTGGATATTCTGTGAATTATCTGACAAATTATTTCTGAAATGACTTCTACTGAGACACCGCCGAAAAACCATACGTCCAATCTACAAAGACACACTGGATGGCATAATTACATGTGACGCTACTAGCTTGTTATCAGATGTTGTGGTGAAGTGGTTGTGCAGTCGGCTTGGCATGTAGTTTTGCGCAGGTTCGCCTCTCAGTAGCAGCGCAAACTTTTTTCTTCTTTTCTAGCTACACTTGCCAGTACTTTGTTTTTAACCATTTATTGGTACACCGTTTAAAATATAATGACTAATGTGTTATTTTTTTTTATTTATTCCTTTATTTAGCCAGTGTGAGTCCATTTGTGAGCAGAGTTTCAACTAAAATGCTGTTTAGGAACAACTAAATTCAAAGAACTTTTAGAGACATAAATATTTTTGCAGAAAATAAACATTACAACTAAAATATAAACAAATTAAATATTTCAGCTGGCTAAATAGATTGCTGCCGACCCCACCGAGAGTCGAACCAACATCAGCTGAGGGGAAAGCAAAACTTAAATTAGACAATTTTGCCACTAGACTACCAGAGCCTATTAAACTATTGTCCTTTAATGCTGTTGTAGCCCGGTTCTGTTGGAGCGGCTACGGACAGATATTCGCTAAAAGAAACCCTTTCATTTCGGGATATATTAAGGCTTTGTCATGTAGCAAGTTATATTTATCTTGCTTAATCGGAGCATAGAACATAGCATTAACATTTGTAAACTAGTAAAAGCCGTAATTCATGTGGGTCAGATTAGTTTGTGATAAAAAAACAAACAAAAAAAACCCAGAAAAAGTCAGTGGGCTAGGCTGTTTGCGTGAGTGGGCGGGGCTGACTCTGGTGCAGCTCCGCCTTTGTGGTTCTACAGCGAGCACCCTCTCAAGAAAACAGGACAACTTCACCGCCATCCCAGCCAAATGGACTCAACATCTCCTATACTCCAGATTCCTGAGCGATGGCCAAGCAAGGCCGCCACTCGACAAACATGGCAGAAACGAGCAAAGCAAGCCACCACGAGCATCCCTCGGGATAATAAACCTCGCTATAATAATACTGCTGGCTGGCGACATCGAGCAGAACCCTGGTCCTATCCAAACCACCACCTAAAAGGACCGGCAATAGCTGGCTAGCCCCTGGGCACAGCTAACAACGCTCTGTCCCCCACTAGACCTAACGCTGGAGCTAACGCGGTTAGCCGAGCTTCTACAATGTCACCAGGCCCTATGGCAGCCAAACAAACCGCTACTCCCCGATGGATCTACTCCATGGTTGAACAACCATGCGACAGGGCAACCCAGACAACCAACAACATCCACCAAAACGCAGGCTAGGCTACTCGCTGGCCACCAAGAGGAGCCAGCTGCGTTAGCCGGAGATACACCTCAGCTATTTGGACAGCAAGAGCTAGCCAGAGACTCACCATGGCTACTCTGGAAGCCAGCGCGGGTCCCCGCGCTGGCAACCACGGGCTCCATCTCACCCGGGACCTGCTCTACAACCGCCGCAAAGGGACCCCCCCCCCCCCCCCCGACCCCCCCCTCCCCCGCACACACACACACGCGCGCGCGAGAAACCACCTCGACAGCATCACACGCCAGGACCCAGGGCCCCACCACTGCAGTGTCTACCACGATGCCGGAGCTCTCCACACCACCTTCTGAGGCTACCACCTCGCCTGAGACTTGCAGCCCGGCCACCGCAGGAGAATACATCCCCACCTCCCATCCACTCACCCCAGCCTCGTGCGGACTTACCCGCACATGGACGCCCACAGCCTCTTCAACCTGGGCCCACATCGCCGTAGATAAGGACCGCTCGCCACCGTCCCGGGGCCCCGACTCGCCTCCCGCAAGCACTACCTGAACATCCACGGCGGGCACAGTTACCACCAGGGACAGACGGATACCAACCGCAGCCATCAGCAGAAGACCACACAACATCAACAGCTGAGACCACCGTAAAAAAAAAACCTTTAATCACGCGAAACTAATCTGGGACACGAGAAATAAACCCAAGGGTCTATTATGTGGTATTGTTAATATCCGCAGCATGCTTCCTAAGCATGAACAATTAGAACATATACTAAGCAACTCTAATATCTCTATACCGGGAATCTCTGAATCCTGGCTCACGAGCTCCTCTCCTAAATCTGCAGTTACCTTTCCAGACTACACAGAATTCAGGAAAGATAGAACCGGAGCAAGAGGAGGAGGAATAATAGTTTACATTAAAAAACAGCTTAAATGCTCTATACCTGATTCTCCAACTGATGTAGAAATAGAACATATTTCTGTTAAAATATCTCTTTCACCAGAAATGTCTTTCACACTGATCTGTCTATACCGTCCTCCATCTGCAAAAAAACTTTCTATGATCAACTACGAGCTAGGGATGCACCGATACCGATACGATACTGGTTTTGGTATCGGTAAAAGTTAACTGATACCAGGAACCGATACCAATGCAGTTGCTTGAAAATGGCTTCACTTTAACTTGTCATTTCTGTTCACCTAATATTTTAGTTTTGTGATGATTTTTATTCATATATTTTACTTTTTATCTACCTCACAGTATTTTGCTGTTGAAAGCAGAGAAGAAAATAAAATCTGTATTCCAAATCATTGCATTTTTTGCATGGTAGAAGTATAGGTATCGGTAATCGGTATCGGCGAGTATTCAGATCCAAGTATCGGTATCGTATTGGTTTGGAAAATAGTGGTATCGTTGCATTCCTACTATGAGCGCTAATCAAACATAACAGCGTAAACAACAAATCCAACGAGATAATTGTAATGGGTGACTTCAACATAAACTGGGGCTGTAAAAAAGATAGAAAAATCTAAAGCTCATAATGGATGAATTTAATTATAACCAACTTATAGATAAACCCATGAGAAAAACAAACATTCAGAAACCACAATTGATCTGGTCTTCAGTAATAAACCTGAGCGCATCACTAAAACCCACAACCTTGTAACGGGCATCTCAGACCACAACTTTATCTTATTTACCAGAAAGCGTACAAAAGCATGGACAGAAAATACCTTATGCAGTTCTTCCAATAATAGATCGTTCTATGAATTCATACCAAGAAATCAGCGAGATAATGTAGCAGAAGCGCTAAAATCGCCCTACTGGGAACCTCTGCTGCACAGTAAAGACCTACAATTCTGTAATAGCCACCTAACTAACTCACTCAAAAACATTATATCTACTTACTCCTCTAAAACAAACAAAATACCTGCTCTGCCGTGGGTAAACAATGAATGCAAAACCCTTATGAAAAAAAGAGATCTACTCCTAAAACAATTCCTGAAAACAGGACTAACTCTGGACAGACAGCGTTTCACTTCAATGCGAAACAAGGTAACACTAAGCTTAAAACAAGCCAAAGCTAACTTCTTCATTCATTTAATAACGAATGCCAACGGCAATGGTAAACGCATCTAGCAAAACCTAAATAGACTCCTAGGCTGCCACTCAAACAAAAACATCAAAGTAACAACTGCATTTTAATGGCACCATTATTAGAGAACCCTCATCCATTGCCAGCACATTAAACAGCTTTTTTATAAACTCAGTCAAGGAGATCAGTCAGAAGTTCAACCCCATCATCCCCATCACAAACACAAAAGATACCAATCTGAACCTTTTGACAATCACCCAGATCACAGACACGGAGGTGGCTAAGATAATTGCGGGCCTAAAAAACTCAAAAGCCGTTGACGCATTTGGCCTAAATACCAGCTTTTTAAAAGAACACAGAGACCTCCTTATTTGCCCAATAACACACGTACTAAACATGTATTTCGAAAGCTCCACTGTCCCATCAGATTTGAAAATCGCAGCAGTCACCCCAATATTCAAATCAGGCGCTAGAACTGACATGGCCAATTATCGCCCCATTAGTATACTCCCGGTTGTGTCAAAAATAGCGGAGAAATGGGTAGTCAAATTTCTAACCGCACATCTTGAGGATACCAAACCATCAATGCATAGAATGCAATTCTGCTTCAGATCCCATCATTCTACAGAAACAGCCTTGTGCATATTAGTAGAGAACCTGAAAAGCTTGCTGGACGAGAGTCACTCTGTCGGGCAGTCTTTCTAGATCTAAAGAAAGCTTTCAACTCAGTTAACCATCGCATGCTATTATCCAGGCTGACTCAGTTTAACATCTCCAACCGAGCTCTTCAGTGGTTTGCCTCCTACATAAGTAAACGTAAACAGTACGTGGCCTTAGATGGAACAAAATCCACACATCTGGACTGCGAGACCGGCGTTCCCCAAGGATCGGTTCTTGGACCAATATTATTCTCTCTCTTTATCAACAACCTACCTGACGTCTGCAAAAATGTCCACACACAAATGTATGCAGACGATGCCGACATATACCTGCAAGCTAACAACATCGAACAGGCTGGTAATGACCTAACAGTGGCTCTATCATTAATCTACGACTGGTTAAATGAATCTTGTCTCCTACTAAACACCTCCAAAGCCGTATGCATGCACTTCACAAAACTTCATTTAAAACAACAAAAATCAAATGTAATTCTGAAAGGAAAATGCTTAAATCAACAAAAATCAAACGTATTTCTGAAGTGGGTAGAGCTTGAGCTAGCACCAAAGGTCAGATACCTCGGGGTCACCCTAGACCCAACGTTAACCTTCAAAAGCCACATAAGAAAAGTAACCCAGATGCTCAAGTTCAATAAGGAAAACTTTTACCACATCAGGAACAATCTAGACACAAAGACTGCCAAAATCTACTTTCACGCCATGATCAGCTCCCACTTAGAATACGGCCTGACAACTTGGTCGCTCAACTGCCCAGCTACACTAAAACCGGTCATAACCCAATACAAAAGAAGCCTAAAGCTGCTTGATTAAAAAAAAAACAAGGCTCACCACCTTTGCCACATGTTGAAAAAGCATAAACTCCTCAACCTAGACAATCTAATCAAACTTGTGGCTAACATACAAGGTACTACACTCTCTCGCCCCACCTCCGCTAAGCGACTTTATTAGATGCAATGGCACCTCAAAAAGAGCCACGTGGGGACTTTTTGATCCCCTTCAGAAAAACAACATTTGGACAGAAAGTCTTCTCAGTACAGGGTGGCCACCAGTGGAACAGCCTCCCCCAATCCATTAGAAAATGTTCCACCTTCGCCACATTGAAAATGGAAACCAAAAAATGGCTCTGGTCAAATCAGGTATGTAACCACGGTGCAAAAACATAATCATGAAACCAAGATATTGTCACTACAAACGCAATTCCTGTATGCTAATAGCGTGTACTCCTTACACAAAAACTGTAATAATTTATGCAAAAAATGTGAACTATGCCATCCCCACCAATGTGCCTACTACTGTACTGTAAATAATGCAAACCCAAAGAATGTGTACTGTATATATGATGTATTTATGATTTACCCCTCAGTATTTATTATTGTCAGGTTCGTTGGCAGATCTGAAGCGTGACTGAGAGGTCTGTTGCCCAGACGCGGAGAGACGGAGATAACCGGCGTGGTTATTTCCTGTAGGTGTAGCTTGAGGGTTTAGAGGGCTGGTAAGCCTGGAGACTCGATGCAAAGTCTGGTGAGAACGATGACTGAGCAATGAATGAAACGCCGGCACTTCCTTAAGTAGTGTCGGCGTGATGACGTCAGTCGCCATGTTAGTGGCAGGAATGAATGGAATGCAGTCAGCTGGAGGAGTTCGTGACAGGACCCCCCCTCTAGGGACGGCACCCGAAGTCCCAGGACGGCGGGCCCAGAAGTCTGTTAGCAGGGCAGGATCGACAAACGAGCTCGTGGGCTCCCAAGAGCGTTCCTCAGGCCCGTACCCCTCCCAGTCCACGAGGTACTGCCAACCTCGTCCCCGGCGGCGGGCGTCCAGTATCCTGCGGACCGTGTAGGTGCGATCCGCCTCAACACCGCGGGGCGGAGGCACCCGGACCGGTGGAGGGTGGAGAGGAGAGGAGATCACCGGCTTAAGCTGGGAGACGTGAAAGACCGGGTGGATCCGGAGAGTAGCCGGGAGGCGTAGACGGCAGGTGACTGGATTGATGACCTTGAGGACAGGGAACGGACCCAGGAAGCGAGGAGTGAGCTTCCGGGAGCCAGCCGGCATCCTCAGGTTAGCGGAGGAGAGCCACACCTGGTCGCCAGACCGGAAGACGGGGCCAGGCCGGTGGCGGCGGCGATGCTGACGGGCATACTCCGTGTTGGCCCGGGTGATGGCCGCACGGGCCCGGATCCAGGCGAGCCGACAGCGGCGGACCAGCGTCTGGGCAGCAGGGACCTCCACCTCGGGCACCTGATGATCAAACAGAGGAGGCTAATAACCGTAACAGGTCTCGAAGGGAGACAGACTCGTGGCAGAGGAGGTCTGGAGGTTGTGTGACAGCTCCGCCCACAGGAGGAAGCGGGGCCAGGTGGTCGGCTGGGACGAAGCGAAGCAGCGCAGGTAGCGTCCAAGCTGCTGGTTAGCTCTCTCTGTCTGACCGTTTGTCTGCGGGTGGTATCCAGAGGACAAACTGGTGGAAGCACCGACCAGGTGACAGAACGCCTTCCAGAAGCGTGAGACGAACTGGGGTCCTCGGTCGGAAACCACGTCCTGAGGGAAACCATGGAGCCGCACCACCTGTTCCAGGAGCAGTTCGGCCGTTCTCTTGGCAGTGGGGAGGCCGGCCAGGGCCACTAAGTGCACGGCCTTGGAGAAACGGTCCGTGATAGCCATTATAGTGTCCAGGTGGTCGACCGCCGGCAGTCCCGTGACAAAGTCAAGCCCGATGTGTGACCACGGCCGTTTGGGCACAGGGAGAGGCTGCAACTCTCCAGCGCCGGGTCGGTTGGAGGACTTGGAGCGAGCACACACATCACATGCAGCTGTAAACTCGCGGACGTCCTTCCTCATGGACGGCCACCAGAGAGCCCGACGGAGGAACTGGAGGGTACGGGCTTGTCCTTGATGTCCCGCGAGCCGCGAACAATGCCCCCACGTGAGCGCCTCTTGCCGGCAGGAGGCGGGAACGTAGAGACGGTTCGGTGGGGTCTCCAGCGGCGCTGGATCGCCAGGAAGTGCCGCCTGTATGGACTGCTCCAACGGCCATTGGAGGGAGGCCAGGAAGCGTTGAGTCGGCAGAATGGTCCGAGGCTCCGGGGGGGCGGCATCTGGTGCGAAACGCTGAGAGAGGGCGTCCGCCTTGAGGTTCTTGGAGCCGGGCCGGTAGGCGATATGGAAGTGGTACGGCTCGAAAAAGAGGGCCCACCGAGCCTGACGTGGGTCGAGCTGGCGGGCAGTCTGTAGATGAATGAGATTCTGGTGTGTACGGGGGCTGACATGGTGCTCGGCCGGTTCAGGATGCAGCGGTCCAGTTGGAGAGCCAGATCCACTGCCAGGTCCAGGGAGGTTGGGACCTCGTGCCCGATCATGCCCTCCCGGATTCTCGGTGACAGCCCCTCCAGGTAAACGGCCTTTAGGGCGGCGTCATCCCACCTCAACCGAGCTACTGTCGTCCGGAAGCGAGAGGTGTACTGAGCCGCCGTCTGGGAGCCCTGGCGAAGCTGAAGCAGCCGCGTCTCGTCCGAGACCTCGCTGCTGGGATGCACAAAAGTCTTTTTCATCTCCTTTACAAAAGTCTCACAGTCATTGCAGGCAGGAGATTTCTGATTGTAAAGAGCCGCCGCCCATTCACCGGCTCGACCTGTCAGCAGTGAGGTCAGCAGGGCGACACGAGAGCAGGATGTGGGGTAACGTGCTGGCTGGCACTCAAAAGTCATGGCCAGGGTCGCCAACATGCCTTCCGGGGATCCCCTGGTTCCGTCCCACTTCTCTGGAAGGCTGAGGCGTGGTTCCATCCTGTCAGGAACAGCTGCGGTCTGACGTTGCAGAGCGGTGGTCAGCTGGAGTACTAGCTCGGTGAGTGACTCGATCTTAGTTGCTTGGCGATCAGCTATGGCACGGAGCTGGTTCATTTCTGCTGTATGCTGATCCAAGGTTGCGCGTTGTTGAGCCACTTCGGCACGCAGACGCGCGAACTCCGCTGGGTCAACTTTGGGCTCAGTCATCCTGTCAGGTTCGTTGGCAGATCTGAAGCGTGACCGAGAGGTCTGTTGCCCAGACGCGGAGAGACGGAGATAACCGGTGTGGTTATTTCCTGTAGGTGTAGCTTGAGGGTTTAGAGGGCTGGTAAGCCTGGAGACTCGATGCAAAGTCTGGTGAGAACGATGACTGAGCAATGAATGAAACGCCGGCACTTCCTTAAGTAGTGTCAGCGTGATGACGTCAGTCGCCATGTTAGTGGCAGGAATGAATGGAATGCAGTCAGCTGGAGTAGTTCGTGACAATTATCACTGCTCACTTAAATGATGCCATTGGACCACTTTCCGAATGTCAGAGAACCCGAAAGTGACAAACACCTCGGGTCCGCAGTGACCAGAATCTCATATTTGTGTCTTATTGATGTTTTATTTATTTATTTATTTCCTTGTCAACAAACTCTTTGTTAACGTCACTGGACTTTTATGTGACAACCATCTCGGGACTACAGATGGAAATTAGCCTTAGGCTACAATCTGGTGTGTTTACATTCATGCTATCCCTACATGTATGTTCATTAACACTGTCCCAAATAAAATATTCATTCATTCATTCATTCATTCATTCATTCATTCATTCATTCATTCATTTATTAAATGGTATTAAATGTCTTGATATTATCTCTGAATCATAGCCTTTTCAATACATACTGTCAGTATTATTATTATTATTGGTGTATATGTAAGAAAACATCCATTTGCACAAGTCCGATTGTCTATCTATTGAGAGAGAGAAGTTTTCCTATATACATTACAATATATACAATCTGTTTGTTTAGGGATGGGTACCTTTGACATTTGAATCGATCCGGTACTAATTCCCGGTACCTAGGAATCGATACTGGTACTTAACGGTACCAATTTTCGATACTTTTGAGTGTTTATTATTTTAATTCTCTTTTATAATTAAATATATATTTTTCTCAATATATAACAATATTTGATAAATATCATGATAAATAACATACAACTGTTTGTATTTTGTCATGAACTCCTCCTCTTAACCTCCTCTGCGGGCTGGGCTGGCGCTGCACTCCAGTTCCCAGCATGCCTGTCACCGACGCTTCCCGGTGACGTCATCCCGCTGAGCCTATTTAAGGACCTGTCACAGCGGAGCCGGCACTCAGTCATCATCTAACGATAGACGCCAAGCCATTCTAAGACCTAAGACACTAACTCTACGAACCATACGGGAAGAGAACTTCCCACGCTGCCACATATCAGTCTCCATCCACCATTCTCTCCGCGCCTGGGTCTCATAACCACTCCAGCTCAGCCCATCAAACCTGACAGGAAGGTGGGAGTAATCAACGAGACACAAGGCTGAACTAAACGGGGAGACATGACCGGGTGTGACATATTTTAACATCGTCCTTGTAGTTTTATAAGCTGATAATTAAACTGAAGCAAACATCTTTACTGTGAACTAAATTTACTGTGTATCTTCATTCCTTTTGCCATCCTTTTTCATTTGATTTTTCCTACTGGGAAGTTAGAATTTCCAAGGAGAAAGCGAACGCACCATTAGCTGATAACAATGGTAGCAATGGAAGCTAAGATATCAAGCCAACGTTATCTTAAACAGTTTATTTAGCTGCTGGAGCAGATTAAAACGATGATGCCTCACACTTAGATCGTTGTCACTGGTTTTGTCTTCACCGGTCACATTTAGTAAAGTGAAGCCAAACTTTAGAGCGTGTTCATGTTCTTCTAGTCAGGAATTCGTTGTTCCGAGGAGACAGAGAACGCACCATTAGCGAAACGGAAGCTAACATATCAAGCTAATTATATTTACCTACCGGAGCAGATTAAGATGAGGATGTCTCACTTAGATCACCCAGTTACCCATCACATTTAGTGAAGTGGACCCAAGCTTTAGCCTGCGTTCTTTCTACCATGCTGCTCTGTTTACAACTGGTTCGCAGCGAGCGATGACAAAACGCTCTTGCGCATGTGCAGCTGTCTTGGTAAGTTCTCGTTATGAAGGACGGGTACCGAAACGAGGCACCGTTTGAAATGACGTGAATCAGTGCTCAGTCGGTACTATGGAATTTGGTCGGTACCTTAAAAAGTACCGAATTCGGTACCCAGTCACACACAAACTCTCACTAGTCGGCGCTCTACATGAACGTACAGCTCTAATCACAGATGAACAAGACCGTAAACGGGAAGAAAAACACATCCAAAAGGCCCTCTTAAACTGCAACTATCCACAATAACCAAGGAAATCATTCACTTTGAAAATCCATTCAAAAGATTCGATTCATTCGTGAACGTCACATCACTAGTGAAAAGCCTAATATTGAGCCTATAACATACAGCTGTTATATATACATATATATATATATATATATACATACTTATCTTTCTGAGCTCTATACACTTAAAACTAGCAGCATAGCTGACATTTTAACACTAGACAGAAGGCAGGAACCGCCCCCTCCTCCTTCGCTGCTCTATCATTGGCTGAGAGTTTTCAATCGTCTTCTGCCTAAAAGGAAATATGCACCCACACATATGATACATCAATTCAACCTGCTTGATCCCAGGAGTCTTGTATTAACTTGATATTGTGTTCTGTGTCACCATGGCAACGTGCTTAGCAACAATATTTAACAATATTTTAGACACAACTATATCAACGTACTTTAATATAGAAATGTTATTCAAAGTTTAAAAGAGTCATGTGACATTGTACGTTGCTTTATTAAAGCAGACTCCTGTCATCTGTTACCATGGCAACACAAAGAACTACAAATCACTTTAACCAAGTCTCATAGGAATGAATATAAAAAGCAGAATATTGAGCCAATAACAGACTCCTGTTTTTGATCTTTTTGAACTATCTGTACTTAAAACTAGAAACAAGTTAAATTTGATTGGTGGGAAAGTGCCCCGCTCCCTCCCAGCTCCCTGATTGGTTGAGAGAGGTCAATCATCTTCTGGCTAAATGGAATTACACACCCACACATGTGAGACATCAAATCGATCGGCTTGGCCTAAGGAATCCATCCATCCATCCATCCATCCATCCATCTGTTATTTCATTCATCCAACCATTCATCCATCCCATATCAAGTCTGAACATATGTTAATCTATCAGTTTCAGATATCAGCAAATATTTCTAAATTCACAGTTCAGCCAATTATAAAAATGCACCCATTAAACTATCCTCATTCAAATGCCAGCTGTTTAACATTTCAACTTTTGAGTTTTTAATCAATGGTCAAAGATTAAAGTTTTCTGCTGTTTAGCATTTTTTGTCCATTCTTCACCTATATTCTGAGCTTTATTACACTTGTCGGTGATTTTTGCTTCTAAATCTTTAAATACATTCAGCTCATTTTGACAGTTTAGCTTAGTTTCAGCTTCATTTCAGCTATTCAGCAGCTTCAGCAATCAGTTTCTGAATTCGGCGTATGCTACTCATTTCACAGTTCAACTAAATATAAAAACTAAACATTTTAGCGGTCCAGTTTTTTATACAATGTTCAGAGATTTCAGTTTTCTGCTGTTTAGGATGAGTTTTCTTGATTCTTCACTTACTTTTTGTGCTTTATTTACATTTTGGTGCTTTTTGCTTTCACATCTTTCACTACATTCAGCTCATTTGGCAGTTTAGCTTAGTTTCAGCTTCAGTTCAGCTATTCAACAACTTCAGCAATCAGTTACCAAATTTAGCATAAGCTGCTAATTTCACAGTTCAGCTAAATGTAAAGATTAAAACTGTTAAACTTGTCGAACTGAAATAACAGATGTTTAGACACTTTAGCTGTCCAGATTTTTATACAATGTTCACAGATTTCAGTTTTTTGCCATTTAGGATTATTTTTCTCCATTCTTCACTTACTTTTTGTGCTTTATTTGCTTAGTGATTTTTGCTTCTACATCTTTCAACACATTCAGCTCATTTTGACAGTTTTGCTTACTTTCAGCTTCAGTTCAGCTATTAAGCTGATTCAGCTAAGAGTTTAAGCTATCCAGCATTCAAACAGCATTTCTACAAGAAATGCAGTTTATCTAGTTTTATTCCTCATAGTTGAGGTATACCTATGATGAAAACTGCTGACCTCTCATCTTTTAGGTGGGAGAATCTGCACAAGTGGAGGATGAACACGAGATGCTGAAACCACCCAGTGGTGGGGTGAAATCTATGGTTTTCTCTGCACACAGTTGGACAGCACTAAGCACCAATCGGTTACATACTCATGTAACGTACCAGTGGTCAAATATTCACCCACAAATTGACCAGAAATGAACTTTCATTTGCAGACACAAAAACACCACCTGTCTTGCCCAATACTCTGCTCCAGTCCAGAGACGTAACATCTTTGCTCAAGGCCTCATGGGCACTGCACTTTTACTGAATAAAGTTCTTCTTCCTGAAAGTTCATAAGTGACTTTACAATTTATAGGTTGAAATTATCAAATGTGTTGATTTAACTAGTTAATCTATCAGTACTCATACACATTACAATAAGATAATTAGTAATGTTTAACATCCACTTCACATAAGTGTTTAAAACATTCTCATTTTTACAAAGAGATTAACACATTTGTGTCTGAAGGAAGGAGGGACTTCTGAGGTATTTGGTAAAGCCCTAAAAACGTGTCAAATTCTGATTGGCCAAATTTGTAAAAAAAAAAAGGTTTTAATAAAACAGGAATTACTTCCGGATGAATTCAACGCAGATTGCGTCAGATGGTTTTTATAGATTCTTTAGTTGTGTTCAGCTCCTTCGTCTGCTGATTAGGTTGTGGACGCAGGGCCGGAGTGGGACACATTTTCAGCCCTGGAGTTTCAGACCCCAGACCGGCCCACTTAATGAATTATTATTAAAATCATGTTAGAACTTTATATGTATAGTCTACAAAAGCACACTACTCGGTAAAGCCTTGTAATTCAGTGCAAGAAAGAGTTGCTTTACAATGTAGGTTTATTTGAACATCAGTGCACATCTCCAACATTGTTCTTTACAACACATTCTCTAACAATATAACAATCTACCTTCTGTTCAAACAGCTGTTCTGAGATTTTCAAACCTTTAAAATGAAATGACTCAGCACTCCCTTTCACACTTTTTCCAGTTTCCCTATACTCACCTGCACACAATTAAAATAATCATCTGTAAAGCTTTAGCACATTTGATATGGAAAACACATTTTTTGTAACCAATTAAAATATTTTCTATGGCAAAATATGCAGGCTTATTTCATTTTACTTTCATTCTAATAACTATCTGTTGTGGGCTTTGTGCATTTACTAATAAAAATACAACAGGTCACTACTATTATTTGGACATTAAAATTAACTAATGTTTGCTTGTTTGCACATGAGTTGGCTCACCTTCTATCCCAACAGGAGCAATACCCTCACTGCTGGCTCCTGGCTCTTCTTCTGACACTACATTGTGTGAAAATTGTCACAATTCAGCATTCATTTTCCTTTTTACACGCTTTCTGATCAATGCTGAATCATCTAGCATTTTAGAACACTTTCATATAGAGCCAGGATAGTTTTCATCATATAAATTTTAATAATATTCAGTTCACTGACTCAATAAGTAATCCTACCTGTACATGTCCACTCTGGAATGGTGGGTTTCTGCCTGGTGCTTATTAGGCCTACTGGATCTTGTGGGCTACAAGACAGTTTGGTGGCATCAGTCACATCATACTGTTGACTATATTACATAACGTTATGTCATGACGCCATATAATTCATTATTGATGCTTAATTAACTTGAATGGTGATTTGCAGCCGGTAAAGTTTAACATCTTGACTTGCCTTACCCGTTTTATCTTCATTTGAAGTTAAAGACCGCAAGCTTGTTTGAGAAAAAAAGGTGCTCATTTTTGCACATTTAGCTGCATCTGTTTCCAGCGCTTTCCTCTTTTTAATTCTTGCCTTCTCCGCGCCACCCTTGCTCTTTCTACTTTCCATCTTTCCGTCAACTGCGAGGTCACGTGGTGCGCACAGGCGCATATTGGGCAAAAAGAAAAAAAACGAGCTGCAGCCTGCAGGTAGAGACAGCCGGGAGGAGCGTATGAGATCAGCCCGGCGGCCTCAGTGCCATGACTGAACACCGGCACCAAAAAATAAAAATAAAATGATAAAAAACAAAAACGAGAGCACCGGCCCATGCGGCCCAAACATCGCGCAGCCCACCGGGAATTCTCCAGACCCTCCCGATTAGCCACTCCGGGCCTGTGTGGACGGTGCTTTATAAATAAATGAACTGAACCATGCCAGTGCCATTTTTGTAGTTTTTCTCCGTTGCAGTTCTGATGTTGCAGTTCTAGTCAATGGCTAACCTCGCTGATCGAGCCAATAGTAGACGCTCTCAGGCCACAGGGGAGCATGGCTGGAATGACCTGCAGAGCAAGATGCTTTGCTACTGCTACGGTGTGTGCTAGGCTAGGCTAGGCTAGGCTAGGCTAGGTGGGACTTACATTCCCCATCAAGTTGGGGTGGGGGGTCAGATATTCTCCATGACCAGTGGTATTAGCACATGTACATACAGGTCTGGTATAAAACAGTAACTTTAAGTTTCCGTGGTTCAAGGATTCATTTTTATGTGTTTATGACATCATTTGATTTTTTTCTGATTATATCTCTGCCTGAAAGTGATTTACATGATGTTGAAGGTTTTCATTGTTAGATAATTAGAGAAAACAAATACAGGTGGATTCTCGTTCAACTCAGTCTGAGGGGGCTCTTTTTGATCCTCACAAGTTTAAGGGTTACCTGTATTAGGTGTGAAATGATGGTTCCTTATTCTCTAAAAGTTAAGTCTGAACTACCACCATGTGACTATTGAAGACTTTGTCTTCCTGGAATGAAAATGTGAATTTACAGCTTTTCTTTGAATGGCGTTTCTCTGTGTGATGCACTCATGGGTTTTACTGCTGCATCCTCATCAGCACACCAGGGTGTCGTTGGTTAGTTAGTTTAGTAACCATAACGCAAACCAAAAAGCTGCTAAATGTGCAACATTAATATTTTGAAAGAGTTATTATGCAGATCATATGTGAGTTAATAAACATCAGCTAAAGTTGAAGAATGTAGTTTTATAACCTAATTTATTACAGTAATTAGTGCTTTTTCATGATCAAATACAAACCGGTTAAACTTTAGCCACATACGAGTGTTGAATGTAGCTCTTTAATCTCCACCTCCACAAAACCCTGCAGGATCATTCCTAGAAGAGCCTTGGGTGTTTGATCTGGTGTACAGTCATTTTACTAGAATTAAAAGTCGGAAAGCACCTCAGTCTTTCTAGGGAAGGCTATAAAGGGCTGTGCAGCTCTGACCTTTGTTTTCACACGTGTCTTTGTGCAGAGGAGTTTGCTGTTTCTCACAAGTCCTTTACTAACTAGTGTTGAGGAGCTTTTCTGGACTAGAAAACAAATCTTAATTGTTGCTGGTTGAACTGGACAAAGTTGGTGGGATGAAGGACCAAAACTAAGCTCTCTGCTGGTTTAGCCGGAAGGACCTCTCTGCTTTCAGCGTCCAAAAACAGGTGGGAGACCTTCTCTTAAATTGGTCCTAAATCACACATCAACATCCTATCATTATTAGTTAATTAATTATTAGGTCCAATTTTTAATCATCGCACTGTCTACATTCTTATAGATACATATACCCATACCACGTGCATGTACTCGTACTCATAGAAGTGCTCCAATTGACTGATAATAACTCGATTTTTAAGGCTTTAAGACAAACACTCGGGCAGCTTTTCGTGTCCTCCGTGTTTTACAAGCTCGACTCGGACTTAGCTGGAATCGTTGAGGACTCGAGGATGGTCGTGCCCCTGGATTTGGGATATTCAAGTGTTGAGCATACAGCTCCTCACTGTTCCAAAGATCTGAGTCACAGGACTCTTTAGGGTTCAGACCTGCCACCACCTCAGTGGCTGGTGACCTGTATTGCTGACAGGCAACAAGTCAATCTGGGACTACGAAAACTTGAGATCTTTCTCATCACTTGGCTCAGGGAGCACGTGTTTGTGTGTAAACTGTTTGTGCATTAGCATCTTAAACATAAAGTTATATTCAGACTTTGAAAAGAAACACAAGGAGGACTGCTGCAGGGACTCGTCAGGGTCACTGGGAAAGTGGCAGATCTCAGGAATCCTGACATTTGTGTCAGAAACACTTGGAAAACTTTGAATTTGCAAGAATATTTGTTTAAAGGTACAACCTGAGAGAAGTCTTAAGCCTGATTCATGCTTCTCCGTCTGCGTCAGCGTGGAGACACGCAACGTCCTTGCGGGCCTGCTGGAGAGCTCCGCAAGGACGGACAGAGTCGAGCTCTCTTTTCTAAACATCCGTCAGTCGAGACGGACAACGCAAGCTTGTGATTGGTCAGGACGCCGCTGTCGTTTACACCGCCGCCATTGCACCCTCAAAAACATAAAGAGAGCCGAGGATAACAAGCAGCAGACACGGAGCAGCTTGAAGAATACGTGGCGAAAAAACTCTAAAAACATGTACGTTTAGATCCCCCGTGACTGGAGGAGTGAAAAGATACGCAGCAAGCGTTTTATTTGTGGACGGAAATGACAGGAAACGTAGGTTTAGAGGTGGCGAGCGCATGAAGAGGTGGAGGAGGATGAGAGACAAATATGTCCGTGTTAAAAGTCTCTTATATACAAAAAACACAATATAAACACACTATGTTGGACCGATACGTGACAGGATACCACAGAACAGCGCTACGCCCTCTGCTGTCCTGGCGGGGAATTGCTTTGCAACACTCCCCAGGAGACGGAGAAGCATGAGAGCAAAACGCTTCCGTCAATCCGTGTGTGTCTGTCCCTTGTGGAGCTGACGGAGAAGCATGAACCAGGCTTTAGGTGTTCCAGAAAAATCAACTTAGATGTTTACAGAATGGGAAGGGACCTTCTTTCATGCTGAAGTTGAACAATCACCTAATATTTTATTCAAATGTAAGAGGTCATTTAGGCTGCACAGTGGCGCAGTGGTTAGAGCTGTTGCCCTACAGCGAGAAGGTCCTGGGTTCGCTTCCCGGCCTGGGATCTTTCTGCATGGAGTTTGCATGTTCTCCCTGTGCATGCGTGGGTTCTCTCCGGGTACTCCGGCTTCCTCCCACCGTCCAAAAAACATGACTGTTAGGTTGATTGGTCTGTCTAAATTGTCCTTAGGTGTGTGTGTGTGTGTGTGTGTGTGTGTGTGTGTGTGTGTGTGTGCATGATTGTTTGTCCTGTGTGTCTCTGTGTTGCCCTGCGATGGACTGGCTCTCTGGTGTACCCCGCCTTATTGCCCGTTGACTGCTGGAGATGGGCACCAGCCCCCCCCCCCCCAAACCAAACCGCACACAGAGTGCTCACGTGAATGATTGGAGACAAACGATGAAGAGAAATGCAGATTGTGTTCATGTTAACTTTGTGCAAACTAAAGAACTTTGTGTTTGGCTGAAGGGAACTGGAATACGAGCCAGGTCTGGTTCGACATCCACCACAAAAAAATGGTGGTGTTGAATCAGATGATCAGACCACAGGATCATCACCTCGAGGTCCCCTAAGCTGGACTTGGTTTGCTTCATCTTCCAGTCTAATGAGCTTAAGGTGTATTGTATCTTCTTGGTTTGACAGGGAGATGGTGAACGCCTGGTTTGCTGAGCGGGTCCACAACATCCAGCCGTCTACATCCAAAGAACACCCCTCCCAGCAGCGAGTCCACCAGTCCACTACAGATCTCTCCTCCTCTGCCGCCGTCCTCCCACCCTCTCTCAGCCTCCTGGAGAACCGCTGCCCCTCGCCCGCCTCCATCTCAAGCCCGGCTCCCGGCACCCCAACTCGCAAAATCTCAGCTTCAGAGTTCGACCGCCCACTACGGCCGATCGTGGTGAAGGACTCCGAGGGCTCTTTAACGTTTTTAAGTGACGCGGACCGTGAAACTGTCCCTGTCCGGGGCTCGGTGATGGGTGAGGGTGGTGTAGGTGATGGAGGCTGTAATGGCGGGGAGGGTGACCGATGTGCCCGCTTGCTGGAGCTGGTCAAGGAAGTGTCGAGTCACCTGGATGTGACGGCACTTTGCCACAAGATCTTCCTTCACATCAATGAGCTGATTGCTGCAGATCGCTACTCACTGTTTCTGGTAAGAGCCGGCTGTTGCTTCTTCTCACTGGTTTAACTGGACTCGTCCCACAGACAGAGGATTTAACACACCTGGTTTAACCCTCTGGAGGCAGGTGTTGCAGGTTTGCAACGTTAAAACCTACCTACCTGGTTACTCCACATACGTATTTCACGAGCATTTTTAACTCAGAAGTTCCCCTGAAGGACTTAGTTGTTCATCTTTTTATCAAAACTTATTTTGAGCCTGAGAGGGTTAAGTTGTTCTCAGCCAGGGGCGGCGTTAGGCCCGGCTACTTGGGCTCAAGCCCCGGATGTTTCATGAAAAGCCTCAGATCTAAAACGAGGAAGTAACGTGCAGTACCAAAGTCCAACAGAGAGGGAGCAGCTGGCAGTAGTTTGTATACAGCCTGCCTGAGCCTCCACCACTGAAGAAGAAGCCCTTCAGCAGCCGGCTTCTTCTACACTCTCTGCCTGAAACGCATGAGTGAAGATGGACATAAGGACGTTTTTTAGACCAAAAGTACCGCGACAGAACCCCAGCTTTGATGAGACTGGTGCTGACTCAGGTTTGTGAGTCTTATTTGAAAATATTTGTTGTGCTGCTGGTTTGCCTAAAGTTAGCTTACTATCAGGTAAAGTTGTTGGAGAAAGAACGGGAATATTTACTATCATCTCACACTAAACACTAACAGGAACAATACTCTTCCCTGAAAATGCTTAATGTGTAGCTTCAGATTAAAAATTATGTGGTACAAGACAAATATATATGATGTTGACTAGTGCGTGTCACGTGTGTGTGTGCTCGCGCACGTGACACGCACACATGTTAAGCCCCGGATCTTCTTCAGTCCTAAATCCGCCCTTGTTCTCAGCCAGGGAAGAAACAAACCCAGACTGAAAAAATTAGAATATAATGCCAAAGTCAGTGTATTTCGGTAATCCAGCTTAGACTGAGAGACCATCTAAAGCAGGGATGGGGAACCCTGGCCCGTCGAGGGCCGCTATCCAGCATATTATAGTTTCAACCTGCTTCAACGCACCTGATTTCAATCAGCAGGTGATTAACAGGCTTCTGCAGAGCCTGATGAGTTGCTGAACAGGTGATTCAACCACTGAATCAGAAGTGCCGAGACGTGCAGGACACTGACCCTCGAGGACCAGGGTCCCCACGCCTGACCTAAAGGCTCAGGAACCCTTTGCAGGTGTTTTGATTCATATCAGAGTGACACTTTGAGTCTAGAATGTTGAAACTTTTACAATATTCTAATGGTCTGGAATTTTAAGCGTGGGGTTTTCATAAGCTGTAAGCCATAACCGTCACAGTTATAACAAATAGAGTCTGAGATATGTGGATGTGCATGGAACGAGGCTGTCTGATGCGTTACGTTCACCTTTTAAGGGGGATTACTGGCAAATGAAATGTCCATGTTGTTATTTGAATCTGTGGTGAATAAGTGGCTTCTTTTACAACACAACAGTCACACACATTCACACGCTGGTTGTCACGGCTGCCAGCCTGAAGAGGGGAAAAGCAGCCAGGATCACCCAGCTCTGGTGATTGACTGGACACCGCCCCTCCTCCTCTTCTCTTCCAGGCTGCTGAGGAGCACAGCTGAACTGAATCCTCCTGATGAGCCACACCTAGGATAAAAAGGCTGTGCCTTCAGCAGTTTGGGAGACGGATTGGATTGAGCAAAATAGATTTAGAAATTGTATAGTATGTACGGATTCTTTATCAGTTTTGTTGGCACTTCATTCAAGAAGTAATGAAAATAGAGTTGATATTTTTCTAGAAATATTTGAATGCCTATTTCGGTTGTGTGCCTTAGGGATTGAAATAAGATTTATGTGGGTACCGGCGCACAGGGGGATAGAAGGGAATGAATTAGCAGATTATTACGCAAAGCAAGCAGTAAAGTTAGAAGTAGTGAAACCGATCCCTTTTAGCAGTAACGAAGTGAAGTCAATGATTAAGGATAGAATTATGAATGAATGGCAGGACATGTGGGTAAGGGATAAAAAGGGCAGACATTTATTTAATATTCAGAACGTAGTAGGTAAAATGTCGATTAAGGAGTTACATAATAGGGAACAAACAATAATAACGAGATTGAGATTAGGACATTCGGGATTAAACAGCACTTTGCATATTTTGGGTAAACATCTAACAGGTTTTTGTGATTGTGGGACAGAACAGGAAACGGTAGAACATGTTTTGTGTTTTTGTAGTAAGTTTGATGTAATTAGGGGTGAATTTTTAGATAGGTTGAGAGATAAAGGATATGATGTTTGGAATTTGAGAACGTTGTTGAATGGCAATAAGTCCAATTATAAGTTGGTGCTAGAGTTTCTTAGGAAAATTAAGGTATTTAATAGAATTTTTATTTATTTATTTATTTTTTTAAATTAATTAATTAATTTATTTTTTATTTTTTATTTATTTATTTATTTATTTTTCTCTCCTCGCTCTGACTCACACTCCTGCACAGTAGGTGGCGGTAATGCACCTTAAGTTAGTTGCCACCCGCCATTTAACCGGAAATGAAGAAGAAGAAGAAGAAGAAGATGAAGTCTGGGAGACAGCAGTGCAGGGGTTCTGCTGTTCTCCATGATTTGTTTTATTTTAACCCCTTCGTTCGTTCGAGCCTTCGTTTTGATGAGTTTAACTTTTATAGTTGAAACTCTTGAGCGATCTTGTGTTCGTTGGTTTTTAAGGTTAACTTCGTTTGTTGCAATTTTATTGACTTCGTTTTTAAAACACCTTCTGTTCCGGTAAAACTTTTAACATAAGTTTTAACCAGGTGTTTTATGTCAATGAATTGTTTTAGAACTTTTATCAACTTTGTAGATTTAGAAACACCTTCTGTTTTGGTGAAACTTTTAATAAGTTTTAACCAGGTGTTTTTAATGTTGGCAACTGCTCTTTTAATGTTAACCTTTTTGAGTATTTTTGTTCAGCATTATTTTAATAATGCTCGCCATCTGTTTGCTTGTGTTTTTAACTACCTTTTTGTACAAATAAGCCCAGTTTAAACTCCGCCGCCAGTTTTTATGCTAATCCCATCCTTCACATTTTACCAACTCATGTCGGGGACGTAACACTGGTTGTGATGAGCTACACTGTAGCCACGGCATTCCTGTGGCACACTGGCTGAGCACAGGCGCCACTGGAGGGTTGAGTGCCTTGCCCGAGGACACAATGACAGACTTGAGTGGGACGTGGACTTACAACCCTCCGGTTATGGGGTGGGCACTTGTACTAATCCTCACTAATTACTCCACAGAGCTCTTTGTGGAATTTCTCAGAAGCAGAAAACTCTGCCGGTGTGGAGGAAAAACCACAGATGTCACCTTGAGTCATCTTCTAAAAACCAGTAATGAGGGTTCCCAGCATTACAGATCCCAGCGCCCAAACCTTTTCATGGAATAATAAAACACACCGCAGGTCCGCGGAAACTTTCAATCATTTACCACTACGCCTGTTGTTTGGATGGCACATTATGAGGCTGTGAAGGAGGGTTGTGTTTAACTAGGACACACACTTACACACACATGGTCTGAGATTCAAGCGCTGGTTTAAACGAGATGATGGCTGCAGAGCAAACAGGTGCTTGATGTTCTCGCTGGTTGCCAAAGGATAAAATGTCATTAAAACAAACTTTAATCTGCGTTTGATTGTTATTTATAAAGTAAAGCAGTGTTCTTCCTGTTAAACAGTGATGAAATCTGCTGAGCATTTTCCTTGTCAGCCTGTAGTAAAGGGTACGTTTTATCTTTAAAGAGGACATAATGAGCTTAGGGATGGGTACCTTTGACATTTGAATCGAGTCGGTACTAATTCCCAGTACCTAGGAATCGATACCGGTACTTAACGGTACCAATTTTCGATACTTTTGAGTGTTTAATATTTTAATTCTCTTTTATAATTAAATATATTTTTTTCTGAATTTATAACCGTATTTGATAAATATCACGATAAATAACATACAACAGTTTGTATTTTAACATCGTCCTTGTAGTTTTATAAGCTGATAATTAAACTGAAGCAAACATCTTTACTGTGAACTAAATTTACTGTGTATCTTCATTCCTTTTGCCGTCCTTTTTCATTTGATTTTTCCTACTGGGAAGTTAGAATTTCCGAGGAGAAAGCGAACGCACCATTAGCTGATAACAATGGTGGCAATGGAAGCTAACATATCAAGCTAACGTTATCTTAAACAGTTTCTTTAGCTGCTGGAGCAGATTAAAACGATGATGCCTCACACTTAGATCGTTGTCGCTGGTTTCATCTTCACCCGTCGCATTTAGTAAAGTGAAGCCAAACTTTAGAGCGCGTTCATGTTCTTCCAGTGGGAAATTCGGAGTTCCGAGGAGAAAACGAACGCACCATTAGCGAAACGGAAGCTAATATATCAAGCTAACGTTATCTTAAACATTTTATTTACCTACCGGAGCAGATTAAGATGAGGATGTCTCACTTAGATCGTTGTCGCTGGTTTCATCATCACCCAGTTACCCATCACATTTAGTGAAGTGGACCCAAGCTTTAGCGTGCGTTCTTTCTACCATGCTGCTCTGTTTACAACTGGCTCGCAGCGAGCGACGACATAACGCTCTTGCGCATGCGCAGCTGTCTAGGCAAGTTCTCGTTATGAAGGACGGGTACCAAAACGAGGCACCGTTTCAAATGACGTGAATCGGTGCTCAGTCGGTACTATGGAATTCGGTCGCTACCTTAAAAAGTACCGAATTCGGTACCCATCGCTACACGTTTTATTAACATGCCAAACACAAATAATCTGTCTGTGTTTGGTTTCGGTAATCACATTCTTCTATGAGTCTTTAATATGTCCCCTTTTGTGACATCATAGTCAAGAAAATTAGCATAGAACCACCCCTCACCTGTTCACATTCAAGGAACCTTCAGCTCTGGACGTGGAGGAAGAGCATCTCTACTCCACACCTCTCCTGGATATCTGAGCTCCTCACCTCGTAGCAGCCAATCGGGGAATTGGTGGGTGTGACTAGTAGCAGCTTATTAGCATTAAAGCTTTCCTTCACTTGTTGTGCCAATACATTTACTTTAGTTTCTAGTATCAATGACTGCCTTACAAGATGTTCTCTGGAGGAAAAAAGCTTTGGCGCTCCTGTTTCAGGAAGCAGAAGTTAGTCAGAGGTGAACAATTAAAAAGGGTTTGTTAGTGAAATTGTTTTTTAAAGGTCAACTTTATTAAAAATACATTTTTTAACTGCACTTATTTGTGTTCACTCGTTAAACAGGAAAACCTGACAATAAAAAACATATTTAAATTATTATTTTTGATCATAATCAGTCACTGTGAAGGTTTCATGCAGGTTGAACATAAAATAGTCTCCTACACCTATCTCCTGCAGTAGCTTCTGATAGAAAACAGACGGTGAAACTCTAGGATGAGAACATCCTGACAGATCTACGTCACACTGTCATTAACAGTCATGGACTCACCCATCTGGACTCACGACGGGGAAGGCTGTTGTTGGTTTAGCGTCCAGGAAACAGCAGAGAACGTCCTGCTAGTAGAAGCTAACTGTTAGCATTAGCAACTCCACCACACAGCAGAACTCTTCAGGCTTGTGTTATTGGTGGAGATAAAACATACAGTCACGTTGTTAGCCAATCCTCCCAATCCTGTCATGTTTTGCCACTTTTTTCCTTCAGATGAATTTTACGTCCTCACACAAGCGCACCGGAGCTTTTTTTCCCCCAGAGGATGACTTACAAGACGTCCATTCCTACTAGAGACCCCTCTGTGATTAAAGTTTACCTTTAAAGTGACAGAACCCTGAAACATTGATGTAAGACCACTTTCAAAAAGACGT